>NW_024884475.1:25844258-25895164 GCF_019232065.1 Centrocercus urophasianus | reverse complement strand
TTTTGGTGGTTGTTGTTTTGGTGGTTGTTGTTTTGGTGGTTGTTGTTGTTCCAGCTGCTGTGTATCAGATTGTATTTAGATGAATTTCTGATGTTTGCACAGCCCCATGCAAAGCTTTTAGGCATGCTCTTGCTCATTACTCCATGTTTCCTGAGGTCTCCAAACATCAGTTTGAGGAAAATTCATGACACTTTTCCCAATGCCTTTTCCTGTCATTCTTCTCCATGAGTAAATGTTTCTCTTATCCCTATCAATCTCTTTTCAGGAATAGCCTAAAAGTCCAGCAATTTCTGAGGGTGTGTAAGTATGTATATGATGATTGAACAGAACCTCTTATTTAGAAGCATTTGTCTTGCTAGGCATAAACATCTCCAGTGGCAATGGAGTCAGAAACATTCCTTTTGAGTGGGAA
Organism: Centrocercus urophasianus; assembly: GCF_019232065.1. Taxonomy (NCBI): domain Eukaryota; kingdom Metazoa; phylum Chordata; class Aves; order Galliformes; family Phasianidae; genus Centrocercus; species Centrocercus urophasianus. The sequence continues at coordinate 25,894,752 of NW_024884475.1, read as the reverse complement.
AATGAGCCCTGGAAAAACAGAAATTCTGAGAATGAAAAAGCCTCTCCTGGGTATGCTTGCCATGGATGATATGCATAGCAGATAGAATACAATCAGTTTGCTGAAATCCTAGTTTTGTGGCTAGAAAATTCCCAGCTACTTAAAAAGGCCTCAGATTTCATCTCCAGTCATCTAGTAATCTGGGCCTGATGGTAAGCAATACTTTTTTTTTTTAATTAAAAAGAGCCAAATGGTATTTTACTCATTAATAAACACCCTTAGCAAAACAGACATATCGGTATTTCTGTGTCCCACTGATGACTGAGAGGCAGCAGGATTCAAATCAAATAATAATCGGTAACAATAGGACTAGAATTTATAAATATTTTACAGAAAGTTTTTAGAATAGCTATGCATTTCTCTTTCTTCCACACATAGAAAGAGATGTTTGATATCAGTAATGTTCATTTTAACAATAAATTTCAACGCTGTAAGAAGGACTGAGATTCCAAATGTCCTATTCTTCAAACCCGGCGCTGCTTGCTACAACATGCCCAAATGCTCTTCAGTTCTGAAGTGTTCTTGGTGCTGTTTCTCCTTGGGGAGGACAGTTGATGCTGAGAATAAATTCATTGCAGCTTTCCTTGGCAGTGGCTAAAGATTGGATTGGGTTCTTTCCCCACATTCTTTGCTTGAGGCTGTAGTTTCATGCTTTTGGCCTCACCCATTAAGCAGTAGCTAAAGCTTTCATACTATGTTACTTTCTTTCCTGATTCCATCATGGTTGTGTCTTCTATTTAACTGATAGAATTTGGCATACACCTCTGATTAAAGATCAAGCTCAACAACCTACAACCAACATGTATGTAATTGTGTAGGTTTGGTAATTCTTAAATTCTAAGGGGACAATGCAGTCATATCTCAAGAGATAATGCTTGATTAAATTGAAAAAAATACTGGAGTACACTTAAATGCTCTCAAGCTAGTTATCTCAAGTTCTCTAATAGAAACATTTTGATTGAATGAGGACATAGGCTAATCTGTGCCAGCTGCTCTGTAGTTAACTATTCCAAAAGTCTCATTCTCCCCCCTCAAGCATTTTTTTTTTTCCACTGCAGACATATTTCATGCAAAAGCTATGCCGACCTTTAAAGACAGTTTAGGCTTTTGTCGCAAGATGTGGTGACAGTGTTTATTTATTTTGATATTAGGAAAACCAACATCTAAAAGTTTTTTTTTTTTTAAAGTGTAGCAAAATATCTTATTCACTTCCTTATGTATTTAAATAATTATATAGTTGTATGGTCATTCCAGGACATAAAGAGAAAGCTCTACTGTTATTACTGTTTCATCATAGAGAAGATGAACTATTATTTTTAAAGAGCACAGTAAAGCTTCAATCAATAATGTTTTCATTCATTTAACTCCTTGCTATCTTTGCCTATTAAATGGAGAGGATAGCTATGGTTTTTGTTAGAAGGTGTCTAAAAGTAACAAGTATTGAAGCATGTTGCCCTATTGCCTTACACAGTTGTTGATAAATTCAACAGACATTATTTTCCCAAAGATTATATTATACATTTCCCAAAGATTATATAATGCAGTACTATTTTTGTTTGTTTAATGTGCTTTTGCACGAGTAAATATCCTGAATTTTAGAAGCTTTGTGTCGGGATTTCTAGCTAATAATTCATATTGCTCACACTGTGTTGTGTGAGAGCAAGGCAACATTTTTAAGTATGGGGTTATGTATGCATACAGTTATGTCTGAAAAAAAAATATATATATTTTCAAAAAATATCCCATTACCAAAAATCACTGTGTTGCACTGGGTGCATCTTCCAAGATGAATAATTTCTGAAATATGAATCATGGTGAAACTAGTCCGATTTTAATCCTGAAAAGCGAAGCATCCTAAAATGAAAATTTGTAATTTGTTTTGTTGCTAGCAAAAAAAAAAGAGGAATATAAGGGTAAAAAAAAATGCTTCCGTTTAGGGCAGATTTTGAAAGAAACATTTTTACTTGATTCTTCGGTGGTTTTATACCTTTTGCTTGAGGACATGCTGTTGTTACTACATTATTGTTTCATGACTAATTAAGCTTTTTTTCTGTATATGTAAGCAAACAATTCTTAGTAACATAACATTAGGATTTGTATTGCATAGTCGCAAAGGGGAATGAGTCACCTGGAAAAGAAGCCTGCCCAGCTGGAAACTGTGGAGGCAGTCCAGATGAAATGAAAGTGTGAAAAAATTATTATTATTATTGTTGTTGTTGTTGTTGTTGTTGTTGTTATCATTATTATCATTACTATTATAAGAAAAAATGTCAATAATTATAATGGTGTGTACTTATGCATCTTAAGAAACTGAAAAACTTAGGCTTATTAGACATTTTCATACAAAAGAACAACTAGAATTTGGGATTCAATTATTATATGAGTAACCTGAGTAAATTTTGCTTAAAAGATTTAGCATTTAAATTGTGCTTTACAGGAATCCAGGTAAACTGAAATATGCAGATGTCTGCATGGGAAACATTAACACGTACCGTCTGTTTTCTGTTTCTTCCTAATTCTTAATCATTCATTGGTTATCCAATTTACCAGCACTCACCAAATCTTGATATTTTTGCCTTTTTTTCTTTTTCTGTTTTTTTCACAGGCCTATAAATAAGTGTTATATCAAAATATATCATAATATATCAAAATATGGGGGCGCGTACAAGAAACATGGGGAGGGACTCTATCTGGAATTGTAGCAATAAGACAAGGAGTGATTATGGCTTTAAACTAAAAGGTAGATTTAGATTAGGCATTGTAAAGAAACTCTTGTGAAGTCAGTGAGGCCCTGGAACAGGTTGCCCAGAAAAGTTGTGAATGCCCAATCCCTGCAATTGTTCAAGGCCAGCTTGGATGGGGCTTTGGGCAGCCTGATCTAGTGGAAGCTGTCCCTGTCCACGACAGGATGGGATGGAACTAGAAAGTCTTTGCAGTCCCTCCCAGCCCAAACCATTCCGTTACTCTATATTTATTCAGAACATCTTGGTTCCTATCATCTTGCTTCTTAACTGATTGATTTCACCAATCTTAATTTACCACACTATATTCAGAGATTCAGTAACACCAATTGAGTAGAAAGGGAAAGCTAATTATTTTACTTTAACTTGAAAGCTTGAACTACTCCCAGAAACACAATTGCTGCAGGTTATGCACCTAGAGGGTAAACAAGATCACCAGGCAGAAAACCACTACCAGACCTTTACCTGGTTCCTGTTTTTCCAGGTTGAACTTTATCACCAATATTCCATTCAATTTTATTGCCATGTGGCAGTGGAGGGGAAGTCTGACAAACTGGCATCTGACATGGAAGTGAATATGAAGCAAAGGTGTGGAATTGAATTACTTCTTGATGAAAAAATGTCAACCACTGACATTCACCAACACTTGGTCTCCATAAACGTTCACCAAACAGTGGATGTGAGCACAGTGTGGTGGTGAATGGCACATTTCAGCAGTGGTGACAGTGACAGTGGGTCATCTACTCTGGCGCAGGTTTTTACAGCAGCAGCACTCAGACTCCTTTTCATTGCTGGCAAAAATGCGTAGCTAATGGTGGTAAATGCATTGAAAAAGTGTTTTGTAGCTGAGAATTTGCTCTGAAAGTGTTGTTGTGCTCTTTATATCTGCTGTAGTTTCTATGGAAATAAACAGGATCGTTATTTTCAGGGTAACCTATGTATCACTTACTATAATCTGTTCCTTTATCGTTCAAGATTGCAGTAACTTTTTCATTATTTGAAACTGAAGTTGTTCTGTAACAGACTATAAGTATTTTGCTAAATATCCTATTTGCTGGACAACTATAGAAAGCCCTTACCACAGCTCTACTTACTAATCTTCCGCTCAATCTTTTGAGTGAGGCTTAAATCAGAAACTAACTTTTAGATGCATTACAGCTATGACTTATTCAACAGGTCTGAATAAGGCTGATAGGACTTGGCAAGAATTTTCATTCTGTGCCTCCAATGACCACATTTATTTCCTGGTAAAATCCACTCATCTCAGCTGTGGATAATGTTAAACAGTCCTGCTAATTGTCCCCATGCTTCCCTCAGTTTTGCAGTTGCCTTCACACACTGGTAGCTCCTCTCTGATCATTCCAAGCTCTTCTTGCTCCTTGGTTCTCAAAACTGTGAGGCCACTACTGATCTTAGGCTTACTGTTATTAGATAACTATTGTGTTTACCAAAATTATTACCTGAATGAGCTTTTCTAATCTCACTGTTTTCTACCATTTCATTACAATTTTTTTTTAGACCTCCTTTAAGCATCCTTACATTAATTTGCCATTGAATGAGAAGAGATTCTTCATTAGCATGAGATGTTAATCAGATAGCTCCCTCCTGCACTAGCAAATCTTGGGAAATCTGAGCTTTTTTTTTTTTTTAACAGAAATTCTACATCAAGATGGGGGTGGCATAATTGAAAAGACACATTTATTTATTCATTTTAGGCAGTTATGTCACTTACAATTATTTCTATGTACTATGATGAACTATGTATCATCTACAGCCGCAGGTGTGTCATGAGGAACACTGACTTTGTTCTCTGTTCTTACTGTGGCTTAGTGGTTATAAACAGGTGCTTGATTGTTAATATTTTTATGGTTTTAATAGCTTATGTTCTTGATTTCCTTATGCCTATATATTTTTTTTTAATCAGATATGCAGAGCCATACTCAATATGTTGAAGGGCGCTATTCTATTTCCATCCTTCCTCAGTATTTACTTAACTGTTCATTGCAAATGTGCCTACAATGCTGATTTTTTTTTTTTAAACTCAATCATTAATAAACCACAAATGTCAAAATTGTATTTTTCATTGACAAAATACATACTAACACACCACATAATGCAGCAGAAAAATTAGGTGCCTGTGGCTCAAGGAGACAGACAAAAAAAAAGTGTAGAAAAAAATCCAACACTCCTGAAAACTGTTGTCTCCAAATTTGAAGAGATAAAAATATGCTTAGGTAAACATTTATTTTCCAGAAAATAACTTTAATATTTCAAGCTGAAGACATTAATTAATGTCTTTTAACGTCATTTTTGAAATGAAAACTTTATTATGCTATTCTCAGTCCTTATCTCTTTCTTAAAAATTCAGTTAAGTGTAGGTATGTTGAATTAGAGAACTATGATTTGTGATCACTGCCTCAACCTTAGAACTTAGAATTTATACTACTGCAAAATTGTGTGGATTATTAATGACCCATTTTGTGACCCAAAGTCAAGAGAATTAACAGAAGTGGCTTATGTCAGGTAAGCCCATTTCATAGCCACAAACACTGATTCTGATTTTTCTAGTGATCTGGCAGGGTGAATTAAGCAATGTGCAAGCCAACTTTTTAAAAAATACTTTAAAAATTAGGTAATTTGATTTGTGTGATTCTTTTGAAGCTGGACTGTTGATATGACTCTCATAGCATGAATGAATGGCTGAGTTTCATGAAGAGATCCAATTAAATCTGGATGAATAAGTTTCTACATCACATATACAAGCTAACAACCTTTTCAAATACCTTCTCAAAATGGTAATGTTCAACACTTTTTAAATATTCCTTACTATGTGCTATTTATATCTGAACTTCTTACACTCCATGAACAACATGAAACTTCAGGCAACTTGTGAAGAACAGAAAGCACAAGAATCTCAATTGTATGTTTCTTGGTTTTTTTAATTGTTGCAGTTTTCCGTTTTTCCTGTCCAAAACACTACTTTCTTCGATGCCATTTGCATCCTATTTTCTTGGCCTGCTCCAGTTTTATTCCACCTCTCTCTTTTTTTTTTTTTTTTTTTTTGTATTTACAGTGCAGTTTTTTTCAGTGCTTGTAACATCCCCCTTGAGTGTTTGTAGTTGTGTTTCTGTCCAGTTAAAATCTACCAGGAATGTGGTACCAAGGTCATAGAAAGGTGCTCCTTGACAACACTGTTGCTTTTTTTTGATGTGAGAAACTGTGAATTTTTTTCTTTCCTTTCTTTGGTTTGCCAGAGTTTGTTTCACATTTTCATTCAAAAATAGTCTTTTCAACATAAGTTTTTACTGCAAATATGGCATAGTTACAAATGTTAGATTTAGTTTCAAAATTTTCTATTGTTTTCTGAGATTTCTAGTTGTAATTATTGTAATTCTCCAGGTAATTAACTTTTGTCTACTGGCAAGAAGTATGTATTTAGGTGAGGGGAAAAAATGAAAAGAAATTAAAACTTTACAATTAAATCATTTAAAGTATTTTCAGAATTTTTTAAGAGTAACATTGTATTTTCCCCAATGAGTTTGTTGAGCTTTAGATAAAGCATTTTTTTTCCCTAGACCTGTAATTTTGTGTATTTTATTCTGCCTCCTCTTTAAGAGAACTCTAACTTAAACCTGTGATTTAGTAGAGCCACATGTGGACTAATGTTAAATTTGAATCCATTATTTTCCCTGTGTGTATATATGTATGTATTCATGTAAATTGTACATATGATAGAATCATATAATGTTTTGGGTTGTAAGGGACCCTTAAGGTCATCTAGTTCCAACCCGCCTGCTATAGACAGGGAAACTTCCATCTAGACCAAGTTCCTCAGAGCCCCATCCAGCCTGGCCTTGACTGCTTCCAGGGAGGGAGTATTCACAGCCTCACTGTGCAAGCTGTTCCAGTGTTACACCATTCTCACAGTAAATAATTTCTTCCTAATACCTAGCCTAAATCTACCCTCTTTAAAACCATTTCTCCTTGTCCTGTCACTACAGGCTCTTCTAAAAAGTTCCTCTCCAGCTTTCCTGTAGGCCCTTTTCAGGTACTGGAAGACTACTATAATGTCTCCACGGAGCCTTCTCTTCTCCATGCTGAAGAGTCCCAGCTATCTCAGGCTGTCCCCACACAGGAGGTGCTCTAGCTCTCTGATCATCTTCATGGCCCTCTTCTGGACTTTCTCTAATAATTCCATGTCGTTCTTGTGTGTCAGAGGCTCTGGAACTGGATGCAACACTCCATGTGGAGGTCTCATGAGAGCAGAGCAGAGGGGCAGAATCACCTCCCTCGACCTCCCTGAATTCAATCCAGGATATGGTTGGCCTTTGGAGCTACTAGCACACATTGCTGTCTCACGTTGAATCTTGTATCTGTTGACACTCCCAAATCCTTCTCCTCAGGGCTGCTTTCAAGCCATTCTCCACCCAACCTGTATGTGTGTTTGGGATTGCTCTGACTCAGGTGTAGGACCTTGTACTCGGCTTTATTGAAATTCATGAGGTTGGCATGGGCCCACCTCTCAAGCCTGTCCAGGTCCCTTTGCATGTATCACTATGATCATATTTAAAATGTAGATACATTGAGACCCAGCTAAAACTGAGTTCCCCTGGATTCAGACTGCCAGGTTCCTGACTGTCGTCTACCTGGACATTTTGTAGATGTATATGCTGACACTGACTGACCAACTGAACTTGATTTGAGTATCATCAGTTGTTTCTGAGAGATAAGTTCTTCTCTCCTTCTCTTCCTGGGAGACAGCAGCTGCAAAGGAAAGCTGTCAGTCATCAGCTTCCCAAAACAGAGATGTACAGACATGTAATTACACTGCAGGCTGAGCTGAGAGGTAACAGCTTGTCTTTCCACTGGGACCATTACAGAGCATCATGCTTTTCCTTCCTCTTGATCCTGACTGTCAGATCTGTACACTGACGTTGTTACCTGCTGCAGCCTAGCTGAAACTCTGAGAAATAAAAAAAGCGGCTACTTCCATTCAGTCTGGCCCAACTGAGCTCAAGTCCTGCTAATGCATTGCTTGTTACCTCTTCGTTGGGTGTTAAGAGGTTCAGGTTTTAGCTTGTTTACTGCTTATTACTGCATTGATTTTCAGTATAAACACAGCCTGTATTTTTTAGGTAAATCTATTGAGTTTTCAAATATGATACTGGTATAGTATACAGACAGATCAGTGTTTCTAAGGAGTCTCCTTTCTTTCAGTATTATGTTTTCACATTTCATAGTAAAAAAGACTTAGGTGTTTTGAGCAGCTTACTTCTTCAGTGTCTTACTGTAAAAGCACATCTGAAGTAGATAAATAAGAACCACAGAAGAATAAAATCTAGATCTGGTTTTCCATCTAGTACCTTTGCTTGTAATTTAGGAATAAAGTGGAAGCAAGAGTCCTGAGCGAGACATGGTATAGGCCATACAATACCCAGCAGAATACTATTGGAGCTGAATTTTCTCTTCAGCTGCAGTAAATTACAAGTGTTTCTAAAAAGAGGGCTATTTAGTTTCAAAGCTATTTGCTTTACTTCCTAAAAAAGAACAGTTATCATACGATAGATAGTAATTAGCTTGGGGATGGACACGATTCAGGGATATTACTAGCAAGCATTTTACATGAGGCTATACAGAACAGTGGGAATACGTATCAAATAGCAGTATGAAGAGTAAGTGAAATGCAGTCTTGCACTACCAGTGACATTTTTTAATTAGATCCCATACAGTAATGGAAAAAATAGGGGCAGTCTTAATAATTGGTTAGAAGGGACCTTAGGAGGTCTCTAGTCCAACCTCCTGCCCAAGTAGGGCCAGATCTGAGGTCAGACCAGGTCACTCAGAATCAGGGTCTTGAAACCTGAGGACATGTAGTATCTCTGGGATACTGCCAGCCTGTCCCAGAGAAAATGTTTTTTCCTTTTGTGCATCTTCTCTTCCTTGAACTTCAGTCCTTTGCTCCTTGTCCTGATCTCATGCACCTTTACAAAGGCATTGTCTCTGCCCTTTTCATTTCAGGGGCTGCTGTGAGGGTGGTCTGAGGACTAGCAACACTCTGGGAATTGATAATTTCCTGCAAGGCCCATAGCCTAGGAGATTAGCTGTATTTCAGCTGTTCTTGACAAGCATTCATCTCACCTGCTTCTTGTTGCCTGGAGATCTCAGTCTGCTGCCAATATTTTTTCACCTCACAAGTGCTGGGTAGTTGAAATGGCTTCAAATGACATTTATTTGCAACTACAGAACAATGCTACGAATACAGTGCCCTTAAACATATTGGTCTTTTCCATTCCCAGTGATGAATTTTCACTGTAGGTGAAATGTATCTAGAAGGCTGATAGTTTTGCAAGTTACTCATCAGGAGCAGGGTCCCAGAGAGGCTGAGGGGAGATGTCAGAGTGGTAAGAAATGGGAGAAGCAGCTTCTGTCATTGCTGAGTGGCAGGTGAGTAATCAGCATAAACAAGAGACCAGGGAGAATGTCATACCATCTCCAAGAAAAAAAGAAGAAAACTGTCATGAAGAGTGAAAATTGGCAAAAAAAAAAAAAAGAATTAATGAGTTCAACCTAAAAAAGATTGTGATTCTGTGTTAGAACTATTTTTTTTTTTTTCTTTTTTTAATGCTGAGGAAGGTAGCAGTAATAAAACCTTTTTTGCTTGGGGGCAGTTGTGGTGATTTGTAAGAGGAGCTGGATAGCCATCTGTCAGGTATGACAGTGCCGTCATTGAGAGGCAGACGGATGACATGACATTTCAAGATCTTTTCCAGGTTTTTGTTTTTTTTATTATGAATTTGTGACTTTCTATTGTTAGCTCATTAATAGTGTATGTGAATGTGTAATGTTTAATATTGTGTAATATTTAATGCATTTGGAATCTATTTTGTTGATGGCTCCAGATAAAAATAATCACTAGAATTGGAATGCCAAAATTAGTGTTGAAAAAGCAGTAAATGTTTAAGTCTAAGTATTCATTTACTTAGGACAGAACTTATTCATTTAAATGCTTATGGAGAATTGCTTTAGCAGCTGTTATGAAGTTCATCTTTGGGTGTACATTTTACAATTTTGGATAGAAGTTCTGAGAGAAAACAAGTACTTAAAGTGAATGGCAGAGAAAAATCTAAGAAACTTCTGAGCAGCAAATAAAAGAAAATAAAGAGTAAGACTGTTCGGGGTAACTTTGTTTTCTGGTTGTGTTACATGGCTTATGTCCTTTGATGTGAATGGACATCCCACCCCAGGGGCTGCTTTAAAGGCCAGTGTGCGTGCCTAAGAAGTTTTCAATGCCTTGCACTGTCCACACATCAATCCCATTAAGAAATATTTTACAGCTACAATAATTCTAGTGTGCATAAACATATTTCAAAGGCATACATGAAATAGCTGAATAAGTTATAAAGAAAAGCTGAATAACTTGTCTGAACCACAGACTTCTACAAAATTCCAGTCAACCACTTACCACATGATCAGACATTCAGCTTTGATGAATTTCAGATGACAATCTGCAGAAGGCAGATATTATTCAGTGATGTCTGAGGTAAACAAAGGTATTTTTTTTTTAGGTTGCTTTAACTCAATCAGGAGCCCTGCAGAAGGAATCTTCTAATTGCTGTAGAATTTTGGAGAAACTTGACTGCAGCAACTTGGCTATATAATGCAGGAGATACCTTAGTTGTAAGATATGGTTGGCCCAGCTTCCCTTAATTCTGTAACTTTTCAAAACCTCCGATTGCCGTTTATTACTGTTTTCCAATAACTCAAACTTTAAGAGAAAGTATGCTGGATAAAGTCTTTTAGAGCCACCTAGAATTTTTCTTGATGTGACTGACAAGGAATAACTGTTCTTTTGATGAAGTTTCCTCTCCCCAAGTATTTGGTCCCAATGATGGTTTCAGGGGGCTTGATTTATGTATGACTAGAGTTTCATATGGTTAAGACATGAAATTTGGTATCAACACCTGTTCTTGTATTTTTTTCATTGAAATTGTTTTGCTGAAGTTCTGAATATTCAGAAATGTTGAGTATTAACCAAACCTGAACTCTAACTATGTTCTGTTTTATTCACAAAATTTACCTGTCTTAAAGATCAAGATTTCTATCTACAGCTCTTCAGTCACTAACCGTTGCTCTTAAAAATGTGCAGCAGGTTGTGACACAGAACTACCCGAAATTCAAATTTTATTATGCAGAAGTAATTTAATAAGAAAGTAGTTGTTATCAAGTCAGTTCAATTTTCACGTGGGAAAGAATGAGATCTTTTCCAAGGAAAAAAAAACACTTAAAATCTTTTCAATGAGTATAAAAATAATTAGCAATGGATTTTCTCATACTCTTTTACAGACTGCACATTTAAAAAAAAGACTTTGCATAGAAGAGATATTAATAAAGATGAAATATGAACAGCACAGGAAAAGTTTTGTATATGGCAAAACTTCTAAGATGTTTGCTCTTCTATGTTTGCAGAAAATACCTTAACATTCTTTTAATTTTCTGTACCACAAGTATCCTATTTGAAAAAGCATAAGTATTTCCTGGTCTTTTACTAACTGCATTACATTTTGATACTTTTCTCACTCTAATTGTACTAATTTGTTCCCTCATTTTTTTTTCTGCAGGTGATCTTTACTACTGCCAAATAGCAATCAGATGGAGAAACATTTAATGTTTTTGGTTTTGTCTGTCTTGGCAATAGGACTGTAAGCTGGTCTCCTTAAGGCAGAATATCCCAAGTTACATCACCTCTTTCAATTGGCATCCTTAAAATTCTTGTTTTGATACCTTAGCATTTTAATTGTTTAAGACTTTTTTAATTTTTCACCTGAATGAGGATAGCAGAATGTGGCTTACAGGATTTGATTGCTTTGTGATGCTGTGATACTGTTGCATAAATAAAGTCCATTCTGCAGAACAGCAGAATATCAAATATTTATAATATTCGTGATCGTGATTCGTGATAATATAAGTGATCCATTTAAAGTCTAACTCATGCTTTTAGTTTCACATTTTCTGTGCCTTGGTCCTGGGTGTCCTTTCAGACACAGGGTTTCCTGAACTCTGTCACTGTGGTCGATCCACACCTGTCTACATCATGTATCTTTCTGTGCAAGAGGCTGAGCTGGTCTCTCCACAGTGGTTCCCTCACCTCAGTCTTTCCAAGATCTTCAGAGGTCTCCCCAGTCTAGTCATGCCCCTGGGTACAAGGGAAGAAAGTATTTGTTGCTGGACACACCTTATCTTAGTTTTAGTCAATTGTTTCTTTCCTAGTGTCCTTCTACAGAAACAAGAAGGATTGTAATCTGTGTTTGGTGGACAGGACTAATGAATTTCCCATGTAAATTGCTAACATGAGAAAAATTACAGAAAAGAGAATGATAAATGTGGGCTCTTTCATCTCTAGATTTCTAAATAGATGACTGGATACTCAGATGCCATAAGTACTGGGTTTGTTTCAGTGAGCTGCAGGTTATTACAAAATATTCCTACATTTTGCGATTCAAGTTATAAAAATTCTGTGGCAAATTTAATATAATAAGCTAATGTAATCTATGGTTCTTAATAGCTTCTCCAGGTAAATATTTATACTGTTTTCTTCTATATTTAGAAGTGAATTCCAAATTTAAATCTATTATCAATGCATGAAGTTTCTTTGCTGTGCAAATCAGAGAGTATGCATGAGTGCATGTGTGTGTGCTTATCTATATATGACTGTATACAAAGATACATAAATAGATGAGTAACAAGAAACTAAAATAAAAGACGGAAGTTAAATATTTTTATTGCTCCACTGCGCCGCCCCCCCCCCCCAAAAAAAAAAAAAATGAATGATAACGTGGATTTCTTCAAGCGAGACCTCGTGGCAAACTTTACAAGATTAAGTAACTAGTTAAACCTGCTCCTCTTATATGATAATTTGTTATTGTTTTTAGTATAACAGCACATTTCTTCCATAGTACCTTCTAGAGCATTTTGATCAAGAAATAAAAGCAAATATGGAAAATATTCTTCAACCTGTTATGTTGCTAGGGTTGTGTACACTGAGTGGAAACTTTTCCTCCACACACACAAATGATACCTTATTTTTTCTGCCTACTGTTAGCAAGGAGATTGTGTTGTGTATGTTCATTTGTTTTAATCAGCTTTTTTCATTCACTGAAATTGCACTCATATTAATGAACAAACATCATATCTTTAAAGATTGAGTTGACAGTTTACCCTGTAAACTTTTGCACTTTTTCCTTGAAATATTTGTAAGAGTTAATTAATCTTAATTCATAGTTTGTGAAAAAAGGACAAACTGAAGAAATTAATTTATAATTCTATGGAAATTGAAGTCTTAAGAAAATCTTCACTTTTTAAACTTTTATACAGATAATGAAAACTTTTCTATTATTTTATTAATGTTTGTTTGTTATTTTCTTCATGTAAAATGTCTATTTTTTCTCCAAGTTAGGAAAAAAAAAAAAAAAAAAAAAAAAGAGAAATAATCCCACCCATTCACTAGCCCTCATTTTGTTGTACTAGGGCAACACGCTTTAGTTTTTTCTATCATTCAGTTATAAATTTTATGCTGATTAGACTCTACCATGAGATATTTTCCAGTAAACTTAACAGAAATAAATGTCTAAGTTGTGTTGGGGAGCTATGTTTAAGGCTCATGTTAACAGAAGCACAAGTTCCCTGTAGATGAAGATTTTGCTGTGCATTCTTTACAACATGAGTAAACTGGCAATCACATCACCAGAATGGTGAACATAACTTCACAGTATAAAGAAGGCATGTCTGTTTTACTGGCAGGTTCTTCCTCTGCTCTGCTTTCTGAAATCATGCAGGTCAGATGAAATAACTGACCTTATTTTACAGACTTTGAACAACAATTTAAAATCAGTTAGAGAATGGGTGTCCAAACTTTTGCCTTGCCTGGGCCCCATTTAGGATAAATTGTCTTGGACCACATATGGAAAGTGTTATTTATGTATATTAGCAATATTACAACTTCTTATGTTTTAATAATTTAAAAAAAAGAGCAACAAAAACATAAATCTCGTGGGATATTTGGCCTTGTTTCACAAAAACAAGGCCTGGTTTGATGGAAGTGGTTGCAGTTCTCAATGATCTCTCATAATGTTAGAGATTTCTTGATGAAATTTTACTCTCCTTGTGTTTCATCCTCAACAATAATTGTACATGCTGCCAAGAAGGGGTGATGTGAATAAGGCATAGCCGTGAAGTGAGGGATATCCTTCTCTAGTAAGAGAGGATATAGAGAAGTGTAGTGAAAAGACAATTGAATATTTGATTGACTATCTAACTCTATACATTCCATTTGAAAACGTGCAGGTAATGTATGTATGTCAACTGAAAATGGAGTCACAACTACACAAAAAAAATGATCAGTGTTAATAGCATCACAATGTTTGGCTGTTGCTGAGCTATGGCTTTGTGCCTGGGGCAAGACTGCTTGGTGGGAAGAGCTGATGCCATGATGACATGGAGCAGGGGGCAGCTGCAGGGTGGACTGGACTGGATAGTGTGCGGCCTGTAGGCAGTGGGCTGAATGAGTTAGAATAATGGTGCGTAGTTTCAATAAATTTGAATTGCTTAGGACACTTACTTTCCTTTTGAAGATGAAACTTAATCCAAGTCACTGATTGCTACATTGTTTTGAGGTTATATTATCATAGGATCATTCTAACCTCAGTTTAGATTCATCAGGAGGTCCTGCAAATTCATAAGCTTTTTCAAAAAGCCAGTCCAAAATATCATGCTCTAATATGAAATATAAAATGAAATACAGCTGCCTTCATTAGGGAATTTTGCTACAAATACTGTACGAAACTCTACTGTGGATTTGATATATTTGTGTATCTGCTGTTCTAAGATTTTATTTTTAAATAAGATCATCTCTGTCTTCACATATATACTGTATAGGCTATATCTTATATGAACATCTTATTCCTACAGTTCCTCTAATTTGAATGGAGGTCATTTAATTCATGTTTAACAAAATCTCTGAAGTAGTCTATAATAAAACTAACAGAATCCTAACTGAATGGAGAAATATGGTTGGCTGAAAAACAGTTGGGTGACTATCAGAACTGGCTAATCTGGGCATTTAAATTCCCTAATGCTTAGCTGCAGTGAAGCAATTATAACACTTTTTTTTTGTTGTTTCCCATTTCTTGAGGAGAAAAAAAAATTTGTAAAAATATTATTTCAAGTAAGTTGGTGGAATTTAACATCCTTCAACTTTCTTTCCAAACAGAGCATCTGCTATGCTGTGTTTATCATACTGTTAATGTATCTCATCTGTATCAAACATTTCCAACCAAGACAGAAAACAGCAAGAGCTGAAACATTGTTATGCTAATGATCTTCACAAGGAATACTTGCAGCTATCCTCAGCTATAGAATGGCTTCTTTTAACTTCCTTCTCCTCAAATTTCAATCGTACACTAACTTTTAACATTTGAATTTGTACAATCAAATTAATTAACTTGGGTGGATTTTTGGAGTAGTGTTTAGAAAGAATAGGTCTTTAAAGAGTAGGTGCACTACAGAAATAGCAACAATGGATTTGTATTAAGTGTGCACATCTGTCAAGTTTATTTGCTGAATATATATTAAAAATAGTATAAATTGTTTTCCCAGCAGTAAATAAATAAATTAGTATCAACTGAAAAGAATAAACTAAATAAACTAAAAAATAAAATTCATTACTTAAAGCTATTTCTTAATTTGATGTGAAAATACATTAGAACTATTATAAATTTTAATATTAACTTTTATAAAAAACTATTTCAAATTTAGTGATTTTATGTTCTGTTCCTTAGGAAATAACAGGAGATCGGGATCGGTCACAGCTAGATTCAATGGTGCTGTTAATTATGAAACTGGACCAGCTGGACCAGGATATTGAAAATGCTCTCAGTGCAGGTTCTTCCCCATCCAGCACTCCAACATACAAACGGAGGCATATACCTGTAAGTGGATATCTTCATTATTTTTCTAAGTAAAGTCTTTTCTAACTTAATCTTTAAAATAATAATAATAATAAAATTTTATACTCCTCACATTTATCAGCTTGTTGGCTTCTTAACTAAAAAAAAAAAAAAAAAAAAAAAAGCTGTGTTTGTAAATAATTTGTCTTGTTTTGTTTTGTTGTTTTTTTGTGTGTTTCGAAGGAAGCAGAAGTGGCATCTGGAATTTTCTTTCAGCATGTTTTCATTAAAGGACATTGTGAAAGTTCCCCAGATGAAAAATAAGGACCACACACTCAGAAAATGCCTAGCTCTCTTTTTTTATAACTTATTATAAATGCAACAGAGAGGCAGGATCACCCCTAGTCTCAGAGCACATGTTTATGTGTCACTTGACATTAAATAGTTTGATTTGAAAGTAATTATGAGCTACAGGTCTATCTTTTCTGTTCACTGGATGGTCCTGGAAATTTTTGGCAGAAATGTATGTATGTATGAAATCCTCCATCACTTAACATAAGATTCTGGTGGAAATCATACAAGTTATCTTAATTTTTAAAATTATTTTCTTTGTTTAAATGATGTTTTTAAATAAATAAAATTCCTTGCTAAGAGTAGACAGAAGAGACTATGTAGGACACAAATGTGATGGATGTGTTCTTTTTTCCTGAAAAATGTTTACACATAGCTGTAAAGAACCTGAAATGACTGACCCAAGGTGTTCTCATGCAGGCTTCCTGTTAATTTTATTCACATGTGTAGCAGCTGTTTTTCAATTTAAGAAGCCTGAGAAATACTACCCCAAAATATCTAGGCTTATATTCAGATTGTTTGTTTTTACTGGTGATATTTTCTTCTAAAATATGAGAGGTTTTTCCCATTAAAGTCAGATTTCATTTTTGCAGTATAGTCTAGTGAGTGGTCTATAGATGAGGAAAGCAGTATTTAGGTTTCAGTGGTTTTGGAAGATAGAAATAATCATTATTATAGAATATTACATAAATATACTTCTGATAGTTAGAATTTTCCCTTTGGATTTCAATGTATTCACATCATCTCCTTGTGCACTGATGGAAGAGGAAAGCTCAAATATGACTCATCTTGCTAATGAATGTCAGCATTTTAGGTAACTTCATACAACAAAATAGGGGGTTGGGACAATCCATGTAAGTAAGATTGTAAGACAATCAGAGGTGGTGCCTGTTTCCAAGCTGCAAAGAAGCCCACCAGAAAAAGGTACAGAGACATCTGTCTAACCGGCAGCTTCTTTTTGACAGGCGCTTAACTGGAATTAATGAATCAAAGGACCGCCACTTATTTCCAGTTCAGGAGCTCCTGAGATATTTCTGCTCCTTATTTCAGCTACTCTAGGAACATGATATTAGGAAACTGAGGTTTTATCCGCATAGTGTTGGCTGGGGTTAATAGCTCAGGCTCTTTTGCAAGCGCTATATTCACAGGCTGCATTTCAGCTAATAATCTGGCCAGCATAGGGCAGTTCCTTGACATGGCCTGCTCAGTGCTGGTTAAATGTTGCAGCGTATCTGCAAGCAACACAAGCGCCGGTTTTTACTCTGTACACTAAATCAAACATTCTCTTCTTTTTACTTCCTCAAAAATAAAACATTATTTCTTCTTTTTATTCTCAAAAATAAAATAAAATAAAAAAAAAAAGTAACCAGTGTCATTAAAAGTTATTTCTAGTTAAGATGCTCTTACAAGTAGCTTATAAGTGCTTACTGAGCCCAAAAAACTAGGGAGCTGTACCTCTGAATAGTATGAACTGTGGTACAATGATGTCATTTCAGCTGTGTAATAGCTTACAGATGTTTACTGAGCTTGCAGTGTAGTGGGAGACAAGGTGGGAGCACACAGGAAACGCTGAACATTAGAGAAAAATGTCAGTTCAGGGCTGCAGAAGTCTGATTTTTCTTACCCTGCATTCTACTGTTTAGGGGAGTTTTAGCTTTGATGTTAGTGGTGATTTATAATTTCATAACAGCAGTTAATGCAAACTACCACGTTGAATAGGAAAGCAAGAGAATGTCTAGGTGATAGAAAAAAATAGGTGGAATTACAGTTATACTGGGAATTAAGCATATAATTTTGAGTGATTCTATGTAAATATACACATTATTTAAAAGACAAACTTTTATTTCATATTCACATTACTAAAGAGAGTTATAACTTTTACCAGGATGGTGAATCCGGTTCTGAAATTGGAGCAGATGTAGGACATTCTCAAACAAGCCTGTCTCCTAACATCCATACTCCTGATCAAACATCCTTCTGTTCAGCAGCCACTTCTGGAGCTAAACCAAAGGCTGGGGTGAGTACAAAGATTGTTTTTGACATTACACACAGTCTTAATCTGGAAATGAAATAGAGTAATTTTATACTATTCCCTACATTGGTCATACAGAGTTGTGCATGTGACTCTGAAGAGAAAGGACTTCTAATGCCAGCTGTTTCAAGGTGCTTTCTGAGTGGCAGAGAATCCTTAAGCAAATTGAAAGTTTGACGTGTAAGAACATGCTATTATTGGGTGTTGATTGTGATAAGCTGAATATTTCTTTGAGAAACTAGCTTAATAGAGCTATTCTATTTTACTTTGGAAGATAATGTTTCCTGTAGTGGAGTCACTTGGAATAGTTCCTAAATCTCTTGAAGTATGGAGATGGGGAGGGGGGGGGAAGATAGTTGAATCACTTAGCTTGATTTATGATGCCCAAACTCTGTCCTCATAGTCCTCTTGAAAGGCTAAATTGTTGTGTACTACAAGAAGAGGTATTGCCCTGTTGAGGGGAAAATGTCATTCCAAGGACAAATTTGGTGAGCAGTTGCATACACTTGGGATTGGAGGGAAGCCTCTGAGCAGGGAGAAGCTTTCCTGCAGGTGTCAGTGTGCACGAGCTGGAATTATAATTCCTGAGGTACAAATCTGGGAGTTTAGATGGCAAAGAACTTTTGTCAAGCAGTTTCAAAAATGCTAGAGCACTCTTCTGTAGGGACTTGTGCCAGCCTTGAGCAACATACTCAAATTGAGGTATTCCTGTTATACAGTACACAGGCACTATTTCCACCTTTTAAAATAAATTCTTGTAAGCAGCTAGTGGGGTTGCTTGCATATGCTCTTCCTCTGTATATTTAATGTGCTTTTCTGTATTTTACCACTCACATAAGGGAGGATTTGCTGATTTCTCAAGTACTCTGCTGTATAGTTTACTCAGATTGTAGGTAATCAAGTTCTCAGCGTTCTGTATCCATTCATAGCTCTCAGAAGAATGGTTCTATCTTTTGCCATTGTCCATCTACTGAAGAATCCTTCTTCATAGCACTCACTTGTGCAGAAAAACTTGAATATTGCAGAAACTCCTGGCATACTTCTGCTCCCAATTGTGCTTACTCCTTCCACTATCTTACAAAGCAGAGAGAACTTCAGCTGAAAAGTCTCCCTTACAGAGAGAACACCACATTTGAGGATGCTCTATCATCAGTACTACCACTGCTGGTAACTGGACCAGCAGAAACTCTAGGATAAAAAATTTAAATATGAAGTGTGATTTGCATAAATATATATGTTTATAGAAAGTAAAATAAAGGCAAACTGTCACTTACTACATTGCAATAATAGCAAGTTAATGAATGCCTTTGAGGCAGTAACAAAAGTTCTAATAAACATTTACATTTAGGATTGTTCACTTGTACAAAAATAAATTCACTTGTAATTCATCATCAGCGCATAACTATAGCAAATACAGTGCTCTGCACTCCGTCACTGCACACAATGCAGCACAAATTCTCAAATAAGTACATATGTCATGCTGGAAGGTAATATCCCATTTTCCAGATCCTGAGAAGAGAGAAGACACACTCTGAGGTATTAAACATCACTTTTTAAATTTGGGTGTCTCTGTGGATATTTGGGAAACTCTTATCTCCTGGCTTTGCAGAGGTGTGGATTATTTTCCTTGAAGTTGGACAGTATGTGTTAATTCTCTTTAAATAACTATTTATTTTTTTTATTTTTTTTTCCACTGTGCTGAATATATTTTGCTGAACGTATACAGGACTATTATTTTATGATATATATTTTAAAGTATGTGATTGTAAATAAATGTTTATTTTTTACTTTGTAGAGTAACTCTAAACATTGTGTGGGTTGTAGAGCTACAATTCTGTAGCTCTAAAAACAGAGTCCTGTTTTGTTAACATTTATAAGTTAATCTAAACTTTCTCCAAGCAACCTCCTTTCCTAAAGTTTTGCTTGCTGCAGTTTATCATATTCTATATGGAATTTGGGGATTTTTTGAAAAAGCATTAATATTTCCTGATCTTTTTTTTTGGAATTTATTTACCAAATGTATTCAGAAAAAGACCATATTCTCATTTTTACCACAACAAAATTGAGTGTAAAAATTCATGTAGTTTTTACTTGAGTGTAGCTCTCCTGAAAACTGAGTAAAGACTGGGTTCAGCTATCTTCTATTCCTTTTGGATTTCTTGTCTCTGTGCTCTACAAATCCACAAACTGAGTGCTAGTATGTGCTGTAGATCAAAGTGTGCAAAATATTAGCTGCCTCTCTACCTGCGAGCTATGTTTGAAAGCATATGTTTTTTTTAATGCACTAGGTGAAAACAATTCTCAGTCCTTAACCTTGGGTATTACTATTGCTGTTGCTCATCTGGTCTGTGCAGCTAGACAGCTTGCTGTTTGGTACTAGACTGCCATCTCATGCTGGTAGAAAAGGGGCTCTCTTACTCTTCTGGTCTTGTTTAGCATTGGACTCCACTCAGGATGGTATTTTAAAAAGGGTAAATAGCATCACTGGGGAACACTGCCTAGAAAAGATGTTAGGGTTGCCTCTGATACCTGTTGATTTCCATGTAGAGACCACCCATGAAAATCCTCAGATGTGGTGTTCTCTCTGTAAGGGAGATTCTTGTCATAATTTTGCTTTTTTATTGGAGTAGCTGGTGTAGTAATAGGTTTATTCTACACAGGAAACTCAGCAATCTATTTTATAATCCTGAGAGACTGTTTTGATGATTTTCACTTCCTTTTTGCTGTGTGCAAATGCAGATCTTCAAGGATCCCAGATGCTCAGTCTCCAATGACAACTTATTTTGTGTGTATTAATATGTAAACAAGAGTACAACTGCAATTAGTTATAGTATGTAATGATGTGCAGTATTTTTGAAAAAACTGTATCAAACTCATGATGCATCAGAAACAATGCGCAATTAAAGCAAGGCATCTTGTACAGACTGAGGGTGGTGAGGATGGGCGTTATAAGACAGGTAGGGATTCAAGTTTAGTTCCTGAAGAACTCAGAAGATATTAACCTCACTTTAAGGACTTTAATATATAGGAAAATTTTTTAAAGACTATATAAATTCAAGATTAAAATTCATATCAGTGTGCCCTTGTGGCCAAGAGGGCCAATGGCATCCTGGGATGCATTAAAAAGAACGGGGCCAGCAGGTCAAGGGAGGTGATCCTCCCCCTCTACTCTGTCCTGGTGAGGCCTCATCTGGAGTACTGTGTGCAGTTCTGGGCTCCCCAGTACAAAAAAAGACAGGGATCTCTTGGAAAGAGTCCAGCGGAGGGCTACAAAGATGGTGAAGGGCCTGGAGCATCTCTCCTACGAGGAAAGGCTGAGTGAACTGGGTCTGTTCAGCCTTGAGAAAAGAAGACTGAGAGGGGACCTGATCCAGGTCTATAAATATCTAAGGTGTGGGGGCCAGAATGGCGAGGACGGACTCTTTTCAGTGGTGAATGGAGACAGGACAAGGGGAAACGGCTGGAAACTGCAGCATAGGAAGTTCTGCACAAATGTGCGCAAGAACTTCTTTACAGTGAGGGTGACGGAGCACTGGAACAGGCTGCCCAGGGAGGTGGTGGAGTCTCCTTCTCTGGAGATGTTCAAGACCTGCCTGGATGCCTACCTGTGCGACCTGCTGTAGGGAACCTGCTTTGGCAGGGGGGTTGGACTCGATGGTCTCTGGAGGTCCCTTCCAACCCCTACAGTTCTGTGATTCTGTGATATGTATTTAAAAATAAAAGAAATCTGATAACGCCCTGCTGTTCTGGACTTTGATGTGATAATCTTGGTGGAAATTGACTCACTAATTAATGGAAAAACAGGACAATTTAAATTCTTATTGTCACTTTAAATTTTTATTATATGAAATATTCAGCAACTTTTCCAGTACTTAAAATTCAGTATGAATTAAAAATTTCTTTGCAAATGAATTAGTAAATTAGTAAATATTATTTTTTAAAAAACATGTCTGTGTACGTGTATACATGCACAAGTTATTTGGCACTTCATAAAAATGCACTGACAACTAGTCAAATCCATGCTTGTCACTGGATTATGTGTGTACATAACACAAACATATAAGCATACATATGTGAGCACACATAGTGTTCCTTACTCCTTATACAGAGGCATGACAAGGAAGAACAGGATTATCTACAAAGCATTTTAGAAATGTTATTTATATAGAAAGGATTCTGCAGGATGCAGCATGAACACCATTGCTGTATATATGAGAAGTATGCTTGAATATCATTCACCCTAATTTTAAGAATCTGGAACTATTACATTTTTATTATACGGGTTTGATACAATTGACCACTCTCTATTGACAATGTAAAAGCTGTGTCTGGGTGCATGAATGGGCAGCCTTGTGAAACATGGATCCATGTGGTGGAGTATAGGTTCATAGCCACATAATTTAGGACATTAAGAAACATTAGTGCCGTCTTTATGTTACTTATATCTACACAGTAAAGAATGTTAATGTTTCTGTAATTAGCACATCTCTGTGTTCTGGGTTTTTTTTATCAGACTCCAAAATAAACAATGAGTTTTGAATATTAACTTCAGATTCAGCAAGCATGTGTCACATGGTAGTTGTAAATCACCTTTTTAAAAAAAAAAAAAAAAAGGATATCAACGTGCTTTTGCCCCAGCGGTCATGAGAAACACTGAAAAACAGTGAGTGTCTGGTCTGGATTTGGAGAGCAGGGAATGCAAATATGTTACTGCCTTCTGTAACTAATGCACACATCTGGGTACTTAATAACACTGTTCAGCAATTAAGATCAGAAATAATTGAATTTTAAAACTATCTTGATTATTATGAAAAAAATACGTAGCTAGGAAACTTAAATATTTTAATAACAAGAGATTAATTACAACAGCCTTTTCCAACATGCATTTAAAAGTTAACTAGTGAGGGAAAGCTTGAGTCAATCATAGTTGTCTCGCTTTGTTTCCTAAATATAAAACAAAGGTCAATAGCTACAAAAGCCTAGAAGTTGTAGTCAATTTTTTGCCCTTGAACATCTGCTCTTCAAAGTCTATTTGTTTTTCTCTTCGTGTGTGGGGGCTGAGGGGGGAGGGAACAACAACAACAAAAAACAACAAACAGCTGTGATTATTTCCTGCTGCTTTTCTTAGCTGTCCTATCTCTCTTACTTCAATATTTTTCAACCTAGCCTTAATCACACCATGCGATGGTAATCAGAAATCCGTTATTCCCAGAATAACTGGTCAGAGATGGTTTTTCAGAGTAGCTGTAATGGCTCACACAAAATGCATTCATTTCTCAAAATTATTTTAGGCACCATTTGTAGCCACAAGTACAAAATGACCTGGTCTGGCTTAAGCACTAGAATGGGATTCAGTTGCAGCTACTGATTTCACTGGAGGCTTGGATGAGCTTGTAAATCCACTCTCACAAGCATTATTACTAGACTGAAAGGGAAGCTTCTGTTGTTTAGGTGACAGTATTGCAAACTGAATCATTTATATGTATTTAAATAATTTTTGCCTTACACATATGCTTTTGATTTTTATTATATTTTAAAACCTCAGATATTTAGGGAAAGACCTTTCATTCTGTGAATAATATTTTATAGTTTTATAAATTTAAAAAATAGAGTTGAAGTTCCTTGCTAATTTACTGCATTGCTTTACAACTTAGGAAGTTAAGCTAAAATTTATGACGACTACTAGGAAATCTTGATCTCAGAATTAAATATTCTTAAAGAAGAATTATTAGGGAAGCCACTGCTTGAAATGTGTACATCTTTTATGCGTTTTTTTTGTTGTTGTTGTTTGTTTGTTTGTTTGTTTACTACATTCAGTGGACTATAGTTAAGTAACAACATCTAGAATATTTCAGCGAACTCATGCATGGAATCTTTTCACAGTGGGTCATGCTGCAAGAAAGGTGATAGATTTTTGCCCCACTGAATCATACATTTGTTTTTTTATATACTGAACTTTTGACTATGGTGCTTCTTGTGTTCTTCTTTTAATCCTTAAGACAAAACTAGAATTCACTCTTGAAGATGTGTGGGAGAGAGACTCATACTCTGAGACATTAATTAAAATATTATTCCTTTTAAAATTGTGAATTTTCATGAACAGATTAAGAAAAATGTTTCAGGATCTGATCCCGGTAAGTTAGCATTGCTTGTCATCTTTTATTTCTCTCAAAACATTTTACTTTGACTCCAGGTTGATCCTGACTATCTCTATTCCATATCTGTAGAACTTCCAATGTTGACTCCAAACGTTCTAATGAAAGAAGTAAATTGTGAATGGCAGAGGTGCTATTGGTTTTTTTTTTTTTTTCCCAAGGAAGTTTTCTAAAAACTGCAGCTCTTAAAAGCTGTGTTAACACTTTTTGCAATGAGATTTAGATGCTCCCAGAATTTAAACCAAAAATACTGATTCCAGTTATGATATCCTCTCTAGTGTTGCTCTGGTCAAGGACAGTTTCTCTCACCATTCCTCAGTTGTGATTCCTGCGTGACCAAAGTGTATGAGAATTTGTTTTTGCAGTGAAACATTTGGGTTTTTTTATGTAGTTACAGTATGACCCAGATATATATTAGGCTGTCTGCTTTTGTTTCCAAGTTTAGTCCCAGCACAACATTGAGAATCTTAACTAAATACTCATCTTGTGAGTTGCTAAGCTTTATTACTTCTGAGTTCTTCCCATGATATCGGGATGAGTGTTTGCATTTATCTTTCCTTGCAACCTGGTTGTAGAAACTATTTTTATTCTTCCTCCTTTCTTAAGTGCTGCTGACACCATTTTCAACAGTGTACCTGTCTGGTTACATACAATAACTGTTTGGGTTGGTTTGTTTTTTGTTTTTGGTTTTGTTTTGTTTTGTTTTGTTTTGTTTTTTTCCTATAAACCGAAGGAAAATTTTATGACTAAAGCAGTAATTTTGTTAGTTGTATTTTTCTTTTAACTCTTAAATTTTTTTTCACTGTGTGCTGCCATCTGCTGCCTACATCTTGTAAATGCACCACAATGGGGATACGAATATCAGACGCTAGCCCCGTTACAGGCAATCAGACTGAATAGAATAGTGCACAACTGAGTGTGTCGACTGTGTCGTGTTTCATGAGCTTTTCATCTTGTACAGAAATAATCTAACTATATATGAGACATAATAAACTAAAGGTGGATGCTTTCCCGTGGGAGGGAAATTTTAACAGATGTTATGGTGTGTAGAGATACTTTTAGAAATACACATATATATTTTAAATTCCACTCTGTTCTAATTAGAATTGAATTTACAATTAAAGAGGAAAACATCATATTTTAATGGGCATAAGATATTGGGGGAGATTTTTAGATGAATTCTAAGTTTCAAGTTAGGAATTCTTCATTTTATATTCACACATGCTGTCATTTATATGTACATTAAGTGCTGGTTATCCATAAAAATCATGTCCTATTTCAAGCCTGCTACATAATAACTGACACAATGTAATATCATATCTGCATGTGTCTCACCATAGGAGGCATGTGGGTTTGAGAGCATTAAACCTATTATGCTAGAGTGCTATAGCTCTTTGGCATGTTGCTTATTGCTTAAAGCACACCCAACTGTGAGGAAAAAATACTGAACATTGCACAGCCTTCCCAGAAAATAGTCTCTATTTGTTTTGCAAAATCCTGAATGTTTTCCATTTTTCTCACTTTATTCAAACCTCATGTGTTTGAGAAAAGGAAACTTACTTTTCTCTAAGAAAAATTTACGCTCAGGTAAAAACTGATCATCCCTGAAGCTTTCAATATTGAAGTAGCTCAGAATAAGAGCATGAGCAATAGTATAAGATATAAGATAAGATATCATGCCTAAATGTTTTACAGTCAGTGTATCATTGTTATGTCAGTCTGTAATGTAACCAGCAAAGAGGCTAAACACAAGAGCTTCTCAGACCTGTGATCATAGCATACATCTTTTTTACTTGAGCAGGGAAAAATGAGAGTATTATTATTTCTGGTCGTGTATGGAAATGTTGCTGTGGTAGGGAATGTAGAAATTGCAGTCTGGGCTCTCTGACATACTATTTGCATTTGGGTCTGGGAAAGAGAATTCCCAAGACCTTCAGAAATGACGGTGACTCATGTTTTGCACTCCTATTTCTTCAAAGCAAGCCTGGCTTA
The DNA here is from genome assembly GCF_019232065.1 of Centrocercus urophasianus. NCBI lineage: Eukaryota > Metazoa > Chordata > Aves > Galliformes > Phasianidae > Centrocercus > Centrocercus urophasianus. The sequence continues at coordinate 25,868,501 of NW_024884475.1, read as the reverse complement.
CTGAAGCTTGGAACCAAATATGTTTCTGCACATCAGCGTTTTGTTTATTAGTTCTGCTGTGCCTAAGTTTGACAAATGGAAACTGAAATCTGTAATGGAATGAATGTTACTGTGTTGCTCTCAGGACCAGTATCTATGTAGCTTAAACTTCAATACTCAAGATTTAAAGCAGGAATTCATGTATGTTCTTAGATGATCTATAAGCAGATGAAGAAAAAAGCTTTCCAGGTTCTCTAAGAGAAAATAATTTGAACTTCAGTCATGTGAATCACACAAAGTCATACAATTCAAAATTTCAGACTCAGTTTGTGTCTTTAAATCTTATTCTACAATCAGTTGTGTGTTTTCTCAGAGGATTAAGCTTGTTTAAATCAACAAAACCGTGTATGTCAGAAATGACATACAAATGTATGTATGAATACATTTTTGCATAATTAAGGCCTGTGACAGAGCTCAAATGTTTACTGATTAGAACAAACTAACCCAAGGACAAAGAATACTCCTTTTAGATGTCATGTACTGTCCTATGTCACTTTTCCCATGCACAGGGAAGTTTATCTCATGCCTGCTGTAAATATTTTCAAAACATTAACTCATGCCCATTGATTGATAGCATTATTACACAGATGTTCAACACAGCACAGCCTGAGTTTGCATTCAGGCTCATGATGTAAACGTCAGTTGTATGTCCTTCAGTTCCAAACAAATACCTTATACCCAAAAGCATTACTGGTATCCTATCTTACAGAATCTGAAAGTCAGTTCTGTGCTTCAATTATTTGAATTCCATAATGTTCCTGTAAGATGACTTCAGTACTGCCAAGTACCGTGACCCAAAAATGTGTCAGGTTTCTGCATAAAAAGAAAGATATGTTGAATTTCAGAAAAGGGCATGTCTGGAATACAGGGATATCATTAGAGCTGGAATGTGAAATACAAGGGTTCAGATTGATGCTCTAAATTACTTTGAAACTGATGTGGAAAAGGGCAGTCTCTGTTTACCTGATGAATAGAGATGTCCTGGAAAAATATATAAGTAATAAAGAATAAATTACTCAGAAAAATTTCTTTTTTAATTCAGTATTTTTTCAAAACTAGTAATTATGAAGGCAAAAAAAAAAATAATAATAAAATAAAAAATTCCCCAGCTTAACATTCTGCATCTAACTTCCTGCTATGCCTCCTAGGAGTGCGTAGGAAACAGCTGAGGCTCATTACTGGAAAAGGTAAATGTTAGCAACAGAGAATTTAGAAAAAATGAGAATTAGTAAAAAAGTTGACAATTTAATATCACTTTCTGATAAATTCACAACTGTTTTTAATGAGGATTATACGTTTTGATGCAAAATTAAGTATTTAAAATAATTATTGCAAAAAGCATTTGTGACTATATGTTCATATTCTGAATAACAATTCAGTCCTAGTTATTCAAAAGTTGGTATGAAAATAGCACAGTGAGACTTTGATTGCCAGATGTTCTGAGTAGAAAAAAGTGTAAATGAATGCTTATGTCACCTGTTGATTAATATATGCTTTTCCTAAACTGTTGTTTATATTGAGAAAGGGAAGAAATATGCAGATATAAATTTACAAGTGATTATCATTGAGGAAAAAGAGTTGGTCTACCCATTATTCATAAATCATCTCGTTTATTTATTTACAACCCTTTCAATCAAATAGAAGCCTCTCACAAAGTCTTGAGATAGTGCCATATCCTATCTCTTCCTGTGGTGGTTTGTGAATATGCACATGCTCTCTAATTTGCTAGCACCTTACAGGTGAACATTATAAATGAATGACTTATTTCTTCTTAAAGCTATTTGTCACAATTATGTCTAGGAGTTGGCTTAAACATGGTGGATATGGGGTGGATATTGTCAGTGTGGATAATTAATGCAGAAATGGGTGGTCATTTGCAGAAGAGCTGAAACTCTCATAGATAGGGACAAAGAGACAAAGGGAATTTCAAACATAGTAAAGGACAGATTTTAGGCTTGCACTGACACTATGTTGAATATTGTTTTATCTGTTATGAGCTGACTTTCCAGACTAGCAAATATTCAGTCTGCTTGTGAAGGAAGCAAGTAAAAGTACGTTTTGTATAAACTTCATAGGTTTACAACTGAAAGAATAAAAGTCTTGTTAAGCTTTTCTAAAAATGTTAAAATGTTGTTCTTCAGAAGTGCATCTTTTACATGAAATCAGAAGGAGTAGTCCCGCGTTCTCTAACCATTCAGAAATGTTAGCTTTAATAGAATATCAGAATATTAATGTCTTTTTTTAACTTACATAATTTTACTGTAGAACTGGTTGAGAACTTCTGAGAACTTGCTGGGCTTTAGTTTTAGTGGCACTGTGTTGTGAATGTCAGACACTGTGAAATGTTTCCCATTTGTTCTTCAGTTTTGTACCTTGATAAGCTTTAGCACGAGTCTCTGTTCTGTGCTCTTCCACTGAGATCGGAGTTGAATCCTTGCCAAGTTTTAATTCTTGAAGTTGCTTGAGTATGTTTAGTTGTATGTCAGTATGAAATTTTAACTCTTCAGAATTAGCTAAGAAAATCTTTTATGACATTTAGTAGCATTTTAAAAAAAAAGCAAGCATAAATTATCTGTCAGCATGTCATTCATGCAATGCATCTCTGCATTAAAGAATATGTCTCATAATTCAGCTCAGAATTACTGTTGCATACATGGTAAAATATGGGAAGTTATTCAAAATCACTGTCAGAAGCTTGTGAGTGGAAAAAGCAGTAAAATTATTTGTACCATGTGAAAACTAGTAATGATAACTTTGGTGACAAGAAAAAGTTCCAGATTGTATGGAGCTCTGGCCAACATCATCTAGTGCTTGATTTAGTGGTTTGCAACTTTGTAGGTGGCAGAGGCAATGGAACTAGATGATCTTTGAATTCCCTTCCAACCCAAGCCATTCTATGATTCCCTTCACACAAAAAAATGCACTTCAATACAAAGAATTAAACACAGTTTAATTTGTTTCAATTGCTGTAGTTTATACATTTGAATGGTGTGGCATGAGATTTGCTATAGGTGAGTTAAAGTACGATGCAACTACTTAGCACTTCATAAAACAATGAGCAAATCTTCTTTAAAGGTTGTTTTTATGGAACTTGCTGATATTTTCCAAGGTAAAAATGAATTGGTCTCAAAAAGTGCTTGGATATCTTTATGGAAGCATTTATAACCCATCAAAATAAGTTCAGCAACAGATAGAAGCTTCTGCCTGTTTCCTTCACAGTCTTTCTGTAATTCATAGAATGAAATCATGGGAGGTGCATTTGACACAGGACCCACAGGTTACTGGCCCCTTCTACATGGCCTAGCACAGGCACACCCAGCCTGCAACCTGGTACAGCTTGCTCTGCGGTCTCTGTTCTCTGCTGCCACGCCAAGCATAACAGCCTGGCCTCAAGACACTGGAAGGGCACAGTGCAGTGCTGACAAATAAAATGGCTCTATGCTTAATTTGCAAGGAAATTGCGTCAGTTTTCAGAGATTACAATTTGAGAAGACATTATGTGCAAAAACTTGCTGCCAAATTTAATGCGTATCAAGGAATGCTTTGTAAAGACAAAATAAAGAAACAAACAAACAAAAAAATCACAACTTAAATTATTAAATATCACATTTTTTTAAATAAAAAATTAAATATCACTGAATTGGACATCAAGAAGATCTGTGTGTGAAAGTTTTAAAAATGGATGAATGATGTCATGCAAATCATCATCAGAGCTGTGAATTTCACAAAATTTAGGGGATGGAATCATATGCAGTTCTAGGAGTACCTTGAAAGTATGAATGCTGTTTAAGGACTTGTCATTTACTTTCCGAAGGAAGGTTGCTCAGTTGGGATAAAATGCTAAATAGACTATGTAAAGTGAAATCAAGTTCTTCATGGAATTCAAAAGAAAATTTGTGTCAGAATGCGAAGATTAAAAATGCCTCATACATTTTTTTAAGGGATTCAACTTCTCACTTAAATGAATTAAACGTGCATCTTCAATGTGAAAATCGACTTATCTGTGCTTAGTTTCAGACAATAACAGTATTTAAAATGAAACAAATTATGGCAGCTGGAGTTAAGGCAAGCTATTGCATGCATTTTGATATAGTGGCTGAACACACTCCTGTGAACAGTGAAAAATATGCAGCCATTTCCACTTTGATAAAGAGATTTGAGAATAGGTTTCAAGATTTCTTAAAAAAAAAAAATCATCAGTTTTCTGGTATATTTGCAACTCCATTTTCAACAGACAAGTACATTACCTTTGAATTTTCAAATGTAATATATAGGGTTGCAAGATACGTTCAACACAAAGAGAATTTTGGTCAAGTTTCTTTACTAAATTTTTATAAGGCTTCTCATACCAGAGAAAAGTGTCCCTCATTTCACAGTCACACCTTATTCATGTCATTGCTTATTGGCAATAGGTACATTTGTGAACACTTACTTTCCAGGATGAAGCATAGGAAGAGTAATGCTTCATCAAAATACCGATGAACACCTTGAGAGCTCACTGAGAACTGCAGCCACTTCCATCAGATTTGCCTGATGCATTGGTTTCAGAAAAACAAAGTCAAACACCCCACCACTTTTAAGTTGTTCTCTGTTTATGTTTTAATAAAACATAATGTAAGTATGAAGAAAATTTATTAAATATTTTACATGCAATTCCAGACAGTTCGTGTTTGCTCAGTGTAGCCCCCACAAGCCTACTGGTTGGACACCCATGGCCTAGCATTTATACAATATACATTCCCTTCAGCTGCCATTGGGAATGCCATCATTATACACATTCTGTAATCTACTACAAGTGTCAAGTTGAAAAATCTAATCTGGACTGATCTAGTACAAACGTAAGCATACTATGGGTGAAAGGTGTTATATGAGTTGTTTCTCTTATGTGGAAGCTATTTCTCTTGTCTAGCTCTTTATCTCAGTATAACTTGTCCTAGTGAAGCATGTCATCTCTACTTTATTCATGATTTCAGAACAAGTAATAAATATTAAACTTTACTGGGAAACTGCTAAAAAGATAGAATCTGAAATCTCCTGTTAAAACAAAAGATGCGTTGCATCTTGAGTTACTGCATTTATGTATCTCACCATTTTTAGAATGCTGCCTTTGAAATAACTGGAGACCATGTTGGAGGAAAAATCTTACCACATGTGGTGTAGGAGTATAAGGATTTTTAATAATGGCAATCAATTGAATTGAGCAGAATATGTTCTCCATAAAAGCATAATGAACAGCATTAAAGTATAAATATTCATGGACTGATGACTGTTTCCATTCTGTCCAGTAGTAAGAATATATTTCAAAATGTCCAGAAAAGAAGAGAGGGTTCCAGAAGTTGTGAGTGAGTAGGTCATAATTCCTAGACAGTATGACGCAGTAGAAAGGGAGAGAGCTACTTGAAGGCTTAATGCAGAAAGTTGGGTTTCAGATTTTCTAGGAATGGAGACTAAAGAGCTTCAAAGCTGTGAAAGAACTTGTAATTTTTGCTAGTAGAAGATCAATAGGTGATAAAGGCTGCAATTTTATTCATTCCAACAGTGCAGCACAAGACCTGTAGCTAGAATCAACTGTGTGCGCTTATCATATCTTGCAAGGAATAAGTGTCATGGATCTGCAAAAGTTGAGCTAAATACACAAGCTGAAAATCATCCTGTGGACTGAGAGCTAAGAGACCGTTACCATTTTGCAGAATCATAGAACTTAGGAGTTGGAAGGGGCCTCTAGAAATCACCCTTCCTCTAAAGCAGTTTCTCTACAGTAAGTCACACAATTGGGAGCGCTCTATTTATTATATAGTGGTATTACTTAATGTAAAACTGTTTTCAACTAATCTCCTTGTATACATATGCAAAAGTTCAATGGTTGATGAGATACGACCCATGCTGGGATGTTATGAGAATTGAATGCCTTTGGTAGAACTGTGTATATAAAAACAGGAAAGAACAGCGTAACTTTTAAAATGATGCTTTGCTTTAGCTTAGCTATGAATCTTTGAATGGTCTTTCTTTCAGGTTTTTTTCTTTTCCTTTCTCTTTTTTTGTTGCTTTTTTTTCTATCTTTTTATCTTTTTTTCATGTTCGGTTTCTTTTTTGTTCAATCTTTTCCTACTTTTTGTGTCTTTTTTTTTTTTAATATCCTTTTCTTTTTTCTTCTCTCTTTTTTTTTTCTTTGACTTGCCCACCCTTCTTTTATTGTGAAGCTGTGTTTTGTGTTCAAGTCTGTAGAGTTATTAACACCAAATCATGCACATACTGCCCTCCAGTACATTATGCTTTCCCCATGATTTGTAGCTCTTTCAGAAGTCCTAGCAATATGACTGGCATGGTTGTGCAGACACAGTTTTGCCTTTCCCTCTAAGCTTTCAAATTATTTCTCTTCCTCTGTATAACACGGTTGCCTATGACTTAAACAAGGTGGAAAATTTGTCTGCATTTATAGCAAATGTAGATATTTGATGTTTTCCAGGCCACGTACCAAAGACTTGTGTGGCTTTTATGGCAAAGTAAATCAATGATAAAGTCTTGTTAAGACTGAATTCAGCCCCCATCAGTCTGTTTCTCTACTTGCAGCTGTGGCCATTTAACAGCACTATCAGTTTAGTGTTGCTTTGGATTTGTTTTGGATTTGGGTTTTTTTGTTGTTGCTGTTGTTTTGGTTTTGTTTTTTTTTTTTATTTGTGATTTCTGAAATAATATGCATTGAGCCAAAGAGAGAATATGCAAAATCCCAAAAAAGAAAAACAGTATGAAAGGGGAAAGAGACAATGTCATATGTAAATAATCTTTGGTGAGAATTTCCTGTGAGTTTTATCTAAGAAAGAATTTCAGGCTCAGATCCAAGACAAGCAAAGGAGCACAGAATGAGGGGACAAAGACACAGAATTTGAGCTGAAACAGTAGCGACAACAGTTTGATCTCTCAGGAGTAGAGGGAGAGTGCAGGAAAGTAGAAGCATGTTAGTGAAGAAGTAGGAAAAGATCTTTGCACTGACTTCTTGAAGGGGATGAGAAATGTAGGGTGAAAGAAGTAAGGGGAGGAGAAAATTATGAAGTGGGAGGAAATTGAAAAAAAATGGGTTTTAAAAGGTAAAGAGGAAATGGTAGGGCACAGGCTGTCAGCTTGCTCAAATCTGGTTGCTGGTAGTGAATAAATATCTAGGTTATCTTCTTTCATGCTGCGCACACGGTATTCTTTACTCCTGGAACATGGTTTGAAAACGTGGCAGGAATAGTTTGCATTACTGGAATGGAAGAAATCCATGTCTGCCTTTTCAAGCACTTTTCCAGACACAGAAATGCTGTGAGTGACATCATGGAAAACCATTTCTTTCTGCCCTTTACATACGCCTTTCTCATAAGGAATTCACTTACTCCTGTGCTCTCTTTGTCTTTTTTCTTTTTGTCTCTCCCTCTGCTATGTCTTGCTCTGTGCTTTCTGTCTCTTTTTCTTTCTTCTCTCTCTCTTTCTGTTTTTTTTCCTTTTTTTTCTTCAAAGCCAGGGTGGAAGCAAGGGAGTTGGTTAGCGTCTCTGTTTAATAGTTGAAAGAGTTTGGTTTGGGGTTTTTTAATGCACAAAATTCCTCTTAGTGAGACATGCCACACATTCTGATCTCTCCCCTTCAGGCAGTTACACACTATTAAATATGGGGTTGGAAATGACACGCGTCTGGAAATACAGAAATGAAACAGCATGCCATTTTCTGCTGTGCTCTATACAAGGAAGGTGTTGTAAATTGTTAATTGAATGGCATGGGCTTCGATTTTGTTGTGCTTTCTGTATATTGAAACTATACGTTCCAGTCTGTGCCAGACTTTTTTTTTTTTTTTTTTTGTAGATTTACTACCATATTTTAAACCTTTCCCTGTTCTAATATTGAGATTAGCAAAGTTTTGGAGTTTTTTTTTCACCTGAAGTATAGCTTACACTCTGAACTTTTATTCTATTTACCTTCATTTACTAAGAAGTCTATATGTGGTTTTATTATTATCATCATTTTAAAAGAAAAATAAAACACAACCAATATCTGCGTAGGAATCTCCTGTATGCTACCTTGCATTAAATACTGAAATAATTTGATTAAATTAAATTAAAATTGCATGCATTGCATACAGATTAATGCATGGAATATATTGTATTGCAATACAGAATGCCAGATGCTGCTCAGAAGTGAAAGAGAAGAGATTCTCCAGTCTCCCAGAGTGATTCTGAAATTCCTGCTCTGAGTAGACAATATTTAGCACTGGACTAAGCTTATTGCTCCATAGTATTTGTTAGGCGAACAAAAACTGCACTAAGAAGCAGCCAGTGAGGATTTTCAAGCCACTGAGACTGAAGTAGGATTCAATTTAAGAGAAAGGAGAGGAGGGGAGGAGGAGATGACAATTTCCCAGAAACCCAGAGTGCAGAATGCTAGCACTGTCTTTATAAAACTTTAGCTCTCAAACAATATTCTATATTGTAAATGGATGTTCTTAGACCTTATCAATATTGATGAGTAGACACAAAATTAGATAAATGTGAGATTAATAGTCTGCTTCTTTAAAATGTTTGAGTTTCAAAGAACTTCAAACGATTGGCAAAGGTATATCTTGAAAACCTGAAGCTAACAATATTTGAAATTCAGTATTTTTTGGAAATGACACGGGTTTGTCTAGAGAAATAAAATTAAATATAAGGCTTTCATATGAACAGGAGAAATTAATTCATTTTCACAGACTTACATAGTTAATACGTAGAATGAACAAAAAATCAGGAATTCATTATCTCCAGGGCAAATTAATGGTGTGATAGCAATAAAGCAAATACCAAAAATGTGACAAAGAGTAACACAGCTGATTTTATTTCCAGCTTACAAGTTGTTAAAACTGAACTATGCAGGATGTTTGTGAAGCTTTGCTACACAGTCACATGCAATTTTTCTTTCTAATTCTTCTTTTGCTACTTTGCCAACACTGTACTTGTACAAAAACGATCCAGGTTGCAGTTGCCAACACTGAGTGATGTTTCAACATTTCAGAGTATTTTGAGACCTCTCTATTCTTAGGAGAAAAAACAGTATCTCATATTGTTTAGAATATCCTGCAAATAGTCCTTTGGAATTACAGAAATTGTAAGAAAGAAAAATCAGAGCATGTGATCTGTTAGACTGCATGTTTGAAGAAAAAAAAAAAAAAAAGTGAGAAGAAATATTTTTAAAAGTCAGAAATTCTGGTTACCAAAAAGCCATCCTTCTTCCTTCATGCTGAAGAAGACATTCAGGAGGTCCTGAATTATTCAGAATTTTTTTCTAAATTGAGCCATTATTTTAGAATTTCTGAAAACTACCTGAAGTGCAGATATTTTTAAAAGCATTTAGATGGCTGAAGTTACAAGTAGACATCTGCTGAGCTGAACAAAAATGAGAGACCTACGTGCCATTGTAAATTGCATCTTATGTGACCCCAGGAACTATGCTGATTTTCAGGAAGGGAAACTTTTGCTGTCTCTGCTTCTGCTACCTCTGTAGCTGAGCTGTGGCTTTCTGTTCCCAAATTACATTTGAAAATGCCTTGATTATGTTTTGTGTATGTATCCATAATCAGACTGTAGATGCTGAAAACCTTAGCCTGAGAGCAGTTCAAAGCTCCTTTCTAGAATACGAAGTTCTCCAGTAACTGCTTCAACTAAGGAAGCAAGAAGGCAAAAGAATGAAATTTCTGTAATCATTTTCTTACTTGATTCTGAGAGCTCAGAAAAGGGGTAGTAAGAGAGGGAGGGGAGAATGGATGTTAAAATACTTTAATCATTATTTACATATCTTCCCATGTCCACCTGCCACTTTATCACTGAAGATCTTTTTATTTCATTAAGTATTCCTTTACAGCACTCCAAGATCACCTCAGTGACAGAAAAAAACTGGCAAGAAAGATGGAGTCCAATGAGTTAATATATTCTTCAATTGTACTTTCAAGGGCAAAGAAATTATTACTCCTGTCAACATTCTAAGTTTGGCCTCGAAAGTAAAATTCACAGAAAGTTTTCAGAAGTCTAAGTAAATAAAGCCCTATTTCATGGGAAACTTGGATATTTGGGAGTCAGTGAAGTTAAACTTATAAATCTTAGTACCTTTTGCAAAAAGTTCCTCTCTTACATTTGTTCCTTTCAAAGACGCACTTTTATGAAATATTTCTTCCCTTCTTCTCACCTGGAAGCATCACAGAGTACTAAATTCAAAGCAGAGTTTTCTCAGGTATAGGTTAAAGCGTATGCTTGCACAGACTGTTAGAATGCAGGTAGCTTTGTCCAAGTGCTACCTTAAAGAATCTCCGATAATGTTTCTGTACGGCATTTAACATTTATAGGATTTTTTTGTTGTTGGACCTCTGACACACCTATTGGAAAATGTTAGCTGATAGATGAGATGATTTGCCAAAGGAATTTTGAAGACAGAGGACATTTGAAAAGGGAGACCTTGAGTCATAGAAACAGAACCAATCTGTCTTGTAACTCTATTCAGAATTTCACAATCCTTGCTAAACTACAAGATAAGAGCCAAAGGCAACAAACCAGCAGGAGTCAACTCAGAATGTGCCAAAGTTCAGAGCATGGTTGCTTCAGGCTGAAGTTTGCTGACCTCTAATCACTTGGGGTCATCAGTGGTTCTGCTACAGGGCCTTGAAGAACGTGAGTCTGATCAGATCTCCCCTGCTGCTCTCAGGCTGCCAACAGCAGTGTGAGCAGGGAAGCAAGGATTCCAGAGCAATGTTTCAGGGGTGCCTGCCCATCAACATGCTCTTTTGGCTGCTGTACTTGTGTAATGCCTGTGTTTGCTAACTCCAGGCTTCCTTAATGCCTCGTAAATGAAGAAGGTGGAGTTTATCACAACATATAAAGAAGACTACTTCAAGTTAGTACCCCTTCTACACTTTCAGTTCAGCATTATGTCATTATTTGATATAAGCGTAAGCAATTGTTTTTGTGGTTTAAATTTTAAATAATTTTTGTTGTTTCTGTTGTCACTGTGATAAACTTTTCAAGAAATCCCTTTTTCTTGTGAAGTCACCTTTGAACATTAGTATTATCTTTAATGACCTAGTTGCTATGAGTATTCTAGACTTCTGCAAAGTTGTAGTGAGAAAGGTTGGTTGGGAAATAAATAGCAGTGACTCTCTGTACAAATGGCATTTCAGACCGTAATCTCGCAGCAAATTCAAAATGTAAGCATGCATTGACATAAACATGCTTCAGTCACGTGATCCATGACTCATAAAGAGTAATAGCTATTAAGGAACATTAATTTAGAGGTGATGCTATTCATGGTGTAATAAAATCTTTAATGCATAATTTATGAGCTGTGTCACAGATCTGGGCAGCTCACAAATTCTGATATGCCAGTTTATGGCAATGACAGAGATTTAGCAATTACCTTATCCTTACATACTATAGAGGCATTTGAATATAGACCTTGCAGCGCGTGAAATACATTAATGTGTTTTGTGAATTCTTGAACAGTCTTCAGAAGTTCCAGAATGATCACTGTTTCTTGTAATACTCTTAGCTATGAGGGAGGCAAAGGGGACAGGATTCATAAGAGCATATTGGCCTGGGGAGCAGCTGTGTGCCACAGGGGCTGAGCATTTTGGAACCTTCAAAACTGGATGGTCTTCTTGACAGGAAACCAGAAGTAGAAGGAATGGAAAGGATCAAGACAGCTCATACTTCGTGGCGAATGGGAAAATTGTTCACAAAGAAAATAATGTGGTCACTGTAGCAATTTTTAGATTTAAAAAAGAAATATTTCTTTGGAAAACTATGGTAATATTTTTTTCTCTAAAAACATTCTAGATTAAAAATATTCTAAATTCCATAGATATTTACGATTTTGAGAGTGGTGAGGTGCTGGAACACGCTGCCCAGAGAGGTTGTGGATGCCCCATCCCTGAAGGTGTTCAAGGCAAGGCTGAATGGGACCCTGGGCAACCTAGTCTAGTATTAAATGGGGAGGTTGGTGGCCCTGCATGTGGCAGGGGGGTTGAAAATTCATGATTCTTGAAGTCCCTTCCAACCCTGCCATTCTGTGATTCTGTGATTTTAAGTGCTTCAGAAAAATACTTATAGGATAAAATTCAGAAATTCAGATAAACTTGGACTACAGGAGACTGGATGTTGGATACCTTCAAATTTTTTACTCCTAAGGACTCTTCCCACATACATCAACAAAGCTATCTTGACTAGTCCAATGCTTTCTAGGGTTTCTGAGAAAGTTTGAAATCAGTCAAGACCAGAGTGTTCTCAGACTATTCAAAACACTCATACTTCCACATCAGTCTGTATAAGGATTCTTGCTTAAGACTAGTTGCATTCTTTTTGGTGTATGGGTAATTCCTTTGCCCTGTTTGTACAGGATCTCGCACAATGAGGTTGTGGTCCAAGTCTGTGGGTTTTGAGTGCTTTAGTAATGCAAATACTGTTGTCACCACTTAAAAATAGTTTTGTGAAGTGTAAGCTGGCTAACCTTATGAGAATGAAAGCAAAGATACTAACAATTTACCTTATCACCATTATTATTTTAAAGAATGATTAACAAGTAAAACATTTTTTATTCTCTTACTTCAAACAACAACAAACTAGGGACAGGATTTTAAGGGAAACTTATAAGTGTTGGGGGAATCAAAACTATTCAGAGAAAACTGAATAATTGGCAAACCAGGATTCTGCTTGATTCTGTACCAATAGTGAGATACGAAAAAGCTCGTAGACAAAGTAGTGTAAGCATTTTTGTTACTGTAGTGGAAATGCTAAATCACAGCCTGAAATAGTGATTGAGCACCTGGCGGGAAGGCAGGGCCAACCCAGGGGAGCTCAGGTGCATGCAATAAACCTGAGTGACTGGAAGGGGTGAAGCCAGGATCCACCCCTTTCCAACCATTTAAAAGCTGGCAATGGAGGCAAGAGTTTTTTTCTGGATGATCCTTTGTACTTGAGGCCTTCTGAGGGTAAGCAGATTGTTCCTTTATTTCTGTGTCCACAATTGCCTCATTTGAGTGTCCTATCACCTGCTGTAGCCTAGGAATTGTCTGCTACCCTGTCATTCCTACGCTTGCCATCATGTTACAGTCATCCAGGAAAAAAAATCATACTGGAAAGTAACAAATTGGTAAGATCAAAATCACTGTCAGAGGATAGATCAGAAGCTAGGAATGAAGGAATAAAAATGAAAATACTGCTTTGGAAAACACTATGTAGAATCTGATGATAATAAATGATCTGAAATTCATGAGTCTTGACTGTCTTTACAGATAAAGATGAAAAGAGTTTCAGACAGCAAATGCAATGAGTAAGATGAAATAAGGAAAAAATGTCTTGCAGAAGTGTTACTCTAGGCCAGGAAAATATAGAGGACACTGTAGAAAGGAAGGTTCAATGAGGAATCGAGTAGGGAATGCAAATAAAAGCCGTTACTGTTGATACAAAACAGGCTGAGGGAATTTAAAAAAAAAAGTTTGCATGTATATATATTTTTTTTGTCTAATTTGATCTTTCTCTGTAAGGATTTTTCTCTCTCCTAAATACTAGATTTTTGCTGTTGTACTTTTTTGTTTGTTATTCTTGTGTTCTACTTCTATTTCACATCACTGTCATGCACTAGCAGATAATCTTTAAGATTTGCTGCAAAATATTGGCTGTTTTTATATTTCCTGCTGTCTTGTAATCAGGCAGTATTATTAGCCGATTCTACCCCCAAAAAATCACCATCAGTATCATCCTCCAAAATAAGAAAGGAACTCAGATCTTCTAAGCAGTTAGTTACCATACTGTCTGAACCCATGTGGAGTGTATAACTTTTTCCATAAAATGCATGGGAAATTCTTTCCTGTTTCCTGCTGAATTCCATGTGGTTATCTGAAGTTCCCACAGAAGCAGTTCTAGCTGTTAGATCTCTCCTTATTTTCACTGAATTTTTAGTAGCTCAGCTCCTCAAACTAGCAGTTATGCTGTTTATATATGTTTGTGTCTTATGAGCTCTGTCCATGAATGTATGGAGTTTCCGCTGTTGCATCATTGCAGTTCATCTCATTTATCACTGGGAACTCTGGTGTTTATATAGCATTTGTATTTCTATCACTGCATCAAGTAGATCTGTTCTGACCATTGGATTCTGGGTGCTCTGGAACTGACTTCAACTCAAATGTGGCATGCAGCTGTCCTTCCGCTAAAAGACAGTTCATAAGGAAAATTGTGCTAGTTCTGTCTGTGACTCTTCTAAGTCTTTTCATGATCTGCTTTTCATTAAAGCTGTTCCAACTGCATTAAAGAGCTGCTCTTCACTTATGTGATGAACTAATCCAAATGAGACAGACTAACGGAGTATTTCTTTGTAGCAACCTTGCCCTACAGCCTAAGTAATTTTAAAATATTTTTATTGTCTTTAAAGTGGGTAATAATTAAGTTGTTAATCTTGAAGCCTGGATAAGTGATAAAGTAATTTCCTGTGACAATATCTTAAGTAACTTCGAGAAAAATTATTTTCAAGAATAATGGTACAGAGTTGAATAATAAAACACTTAGCTATCATAGTATTTTGTATTGTGTCAGAAGACGTTTTAAACAAAGTTTCAGTATTCCCTTTTATATGGCTTCTCTAACAAAAAAAACGCTACAGGATAAATCGGAAGTCTTGACCCCTAGTATTTTACATTTACTACCTCAAGAGTAGTGAAGAGTAATTGTTTTCCAGAGTCCTTTTTATAGTTGGCAGCAAGGCATGGGCTTTGTGTTATCATGTTGATTTATAAACTAGGTGACAGAAAACCTGCTGAACATGAGATAACTCAACAGCTCTCCTTCTTATGGACAGTATCACATGGCATAGCTACAATGGTATCACCTTTAAGGTGGTGTGCTCAGTTGGGTCCTAGGTAGCAACTCTCTCAAGCATTGTCTCAGCTGTAAATTCCAAAGCTGAGAAGGCAACTAAAATATCTCACAAAGATGAGATTGAATTTACCAAAGCAATATCAAGTGTCTTAGTGTTTGAACTCAGAAGAGGTCAGGTGAAAGTATAGTCTTGTTTGATGTAGAATGCAATTCAGTGCTTGCCAGTGTCAAGGAAGGCTTTCCATTGATTTCTCGCATGTTTAATTGGTGTTTATTTTTACCAAATTTCTTGTAGCAGAGCTGTAACAGTTGTCAGGGATCATGCTTGGTGCTTACTCCAGCAAAACATCATTTATCTGCACGTAATTCAAATTAAATATGCAAACATGTGGAATTGGGGTTAATTTTGTCACTTCTCCTGAAGTGTCAGACTTGGCTAGAAGTGAGTACTTGATAGCATATCTTATCTTCAATTCCTTAGGAATCAGCCCAAAGGGTAATGAGTGGTTTGATGGCTCTAAATAGGAACGTGGAAAAGATATCAAAGAGCGGGTGGCTTTTAAGTCTTGCCAGCAAAGGCAGAAGAGGATTCATTTGCAACAAAATATGACTGAAATTAACATTAACAACTTTAATTTTCATGGTAAAAGGATAGCTGATAGCTGTTGACATGTTTCACTAGATGACATTGATTTGAATTAAGTCTTTAAAACAAATTAACGCCTAGTTAACAAGATTGAATCCATTCCTCCTGCTTCTCCTTGGAAATGTGACATGGTTATTACAGAGGTCTCTCTCACTCCAGTAGCCTCCATGCACAATCATTTCTTTACTGGATTATGGGAAGATAATTTGCCCTCAAACAGGCAGCCTGAAACTTTCCTGGTTTAGTTCTTCAACAAAACAAAATATAGTAAAATATCACCCAACATTTAATTTTATCACCCCTAGCATCACAACAGAGTGATGTTCCCTGACTGGCAATGGATAGGCTGAGAACCAAGGACCTGTGGTATACCTTTCTGAAGCATTAATGTCAAATGGAGATAACATGCAGAGTAGAGATGACCAGTGGTGGCGTGGCACCTTTTTTCCTGTCCTGTTTATGTATATTCCTATGCTAAACCAATTTTCAGAAAAAATCTCTAGGGCAAGATACTGATATTTTTTCCCTTCCTCACAAGGTGCCCAACAAAATATACCTTTTTTTTCCCTACCTGGGTTATTTCAGTTAATAAGTTAACTTAAATTACTTCCAGAATACTTATGACCTACCTTGATTCTCTCCTGAATACTTTAGTCTCCTGAAGATTACTTATTTGAAGTAGATGAAAGGTAGTTGCCTATAAAACACAGAAATCAGACTAGCTGCTCAGTTTTACTCTGTTGTAGGAAATTTCTGTAGTATTTGGTTCATTCAAAAATTGGTTCATTCAAAAGATGAAAAATACTCAGGTAGAAATAATGATTTTCAACATTTTCTTTTTTTAAAAAAGAAAGCTAAAAAGAAAATGGCAATATGAAAGATAATTACATTAGTGAATATTTTAATGTAGAGAATTTAAGTATGTTAGGCAACTGGCAGTAGGAACAAGAGCAAGAAATAATTTTCAGAACTCTGTGATTAGTGGTTATAACATTGAGATTTTCAACAGCAGCTTGAAATTGTTATTTCAACAGATTTTTATATAGATTCATATAAGCTAAAAAACAGGAAGTATTGCCTTCCTGTTACTTGTGTTTGGAAACTGATTCCAAGGTGTGCTCCACGATCTTTTTTGGACAGAGGTGAGATGGAAATATTAAAAGTCTTTTCCTCTTTTGGACATGGGGTATGTCTTTTGCCAGCCATCAGTGTTCTGATTTTTCACAGATGTTAGTAGCCTTGCTGTCACATGAATCATCTCATACAGCGTGGTTGGGCAGATTTCATTTAGTCTCACAGGTTGGAAGACATCCAGCTTCTATTAATAGTCTCTAGCCTGTTGAGCCCCCACTTCTCCATTCCCTCCCTTTCTAAATCATGCTAAACTCAGATGGTGGGGAGTAGGATTTGCCTATCAAAAGTGAATCAGATGATTTTCTCAATTCTCAATTTTTGACCAGACTAGAAGTGCAAACTAATAAAGAAATGAACATGAAAAGGCATGAAAAGTCTTGATCCAATCTATTTGTAATTTGACTTATTTCTTTCCTTTGCTATCCTTGGCACCAGCTAATAAATGTTTTCTCTTTCAGTGGCCTCAAGGTAATGACTATCCTCTACTCCTATCATCACTTTTATTCTCCAATCAAAACTCAGGCAAATGTAGAATACAATTTTAATTCTAAACTTCTGTCATGAGAGACTTTTTTTTGTTACTTTCTGCTAACACAATATATTCTTTGCTCATCAAGTTCAGCTACAGACATTTCATTTAGGAAGTCTGAAATGCATGGGTGGTCAAGGGTTATTGTGTTGTATCCAATGAAAAACGAAGTTGTATTCTTTCCAATGAAAAACAGGCACCAGCTTCGTGGTAGAAGGATTGCTACAGTGTTGTTATTTTGTTTGTTGATTTTCATTAAGCCCTACTTCTGTTTGCTTAGCTTCCAAGACACCAGAAACTAATCCAATAAATAAATAAGTCTACCCTTCCTGTGGCAACTTTGTAATTCAAACTAAATAAAACTAGGGGTTAACGTGGATGAATTTAAACTTTATCATACTCATGTAATTATATCCCCAAATCCTTTTTTTAAATTCAAACTATTTTGTCAGAAATCTGCTTTTCCAGTCTGCAGACTATCTGCTTTCAAAAAAAAAAAAAAGAGGAAAAAGCCTACTTTTGTAGGCTCTTTTTAGATTACTTCGCACAGTTCTTCATGGAGAGGAATATTTTTAAATGCTTGTGATATATTGTTCTAGGAGAGTAGAGTGCGAACATAAGGTTCAGTCAAAAGGGCTGTTGCAGAAAATGTTTCATACTTGTAATGAGTCTCTCTTAACTAAAATATGGAATAAGTCAAAGTCTTCCCTGGGGGACTGGTATTGGTCTGAAAGCCAAGAGTGTACTTGGACTCTTGTGTGCTGTTTCCTGCAGGAAACTTTTGAAAGCTTAGAAACCATAATTTTTTTTGTAAAAAAAAAAAAAAAAAAAAAAACTTTGTAAAACACAAAGTTTGTGAAGGATGTAACAATTCAGAAAGAAACTGTTCTATTAGGGCATGATCCTGGGGGAATGCAACAAATGCCCAGCACTTCACATAATTGGACCTACTTACTGCTCTCAGGATCTGCAGTGCATCTGTTCACAAGCCTAGATGAGATTTTTATGGAAATAGCGTGGGAACTCAAATGTTGAGGAAATATTTCTTTGCTGAATGCCTGAAGAAAAAAAATAAAATTCAAAACAAAAAATGATCTTGAAAGAGGACCAATTTTGAAATTTCTGGGAAAGCAGTGATCTTAAAAAGACCGTATTAATAGTAAAAGTAGCAATTAGTAAAAGATTTTAAATTTGTGGATTTTAATGGTAGCACATAGAATACACACATGCAGAACTATGTCTCTTAGAAAGAAATGGGCACAGCATAGATGGGAACGCTCTGAGTTAGACAGTGTCAGATTGAGCCTTTCCTTACTGGAGTACTCGGCAAACATCCAACTGATCTCACCAGAATTCTGCTCTATAAAAGTACCTTTTTTTCCCTCCCATCAATTAGAAACATACCATCAACATGGGAATTCTATAGAAAATGATGATGTTCAGAACTTATATTAGATAAGTGAATTCCAATATTGAATACCCCAACTTTCAAGTGTCTTATAAAAATTTATAACAGAAAAGATTTACACAGAGAATATATCCTTCCCAAGCTGTCGTTAACTATTGTCTGAATATAAAAAGATTGTACCTGGTAATTAGGAAAAAAAATACAGTGTCATATTGATAGTTGAAGCTTAAGGTGGTGAGTGGAACCTTGAGTTCACTGAAGTCAACTGCAAAACACCTCCCAGGTGTAAAATATGTCAGCAGCATGAGAAACTTGACAGATATATGAGTATTTCTGGTTGTTTCTGGATTTTTATGACATCAAAGATGCTAGCTTGACATATCGTACATGGGAGTAAGATGGCATTACTGCACAGAGATGGGAATCGTGTGTGTCAATTCACGTGGTATATACTACAAAAATTTAATCTGGGCAATACCAAGTTAAGGAGCTAAAAGATTGTAAAGAAGTGTAACAGGAGAAGAAATGTACACCAGGCCTGGAGTAGTGTTCGTACCAGTAATTCCAGATGAAGAAACTATATGGCAGATGAAATATGAATTTATTTGGTTTATTAATTGAAGGAACCAAGCTTTTGGCTACATGAGCAAAAAAAGGTTTGACACTCAGTTTGACCAGAATTTAGGTATTAAAGTAGCAATTTTTTTTTTTTTTCTGGAACAAAAAAAAGGAGAAACTGGTTATAAACATTTTACCAGAGAACAGCTGTGCAGATTAATGTTTTGTTTTCCAAAGAGGTTTTTCAAGGGTACTTCTTAGAACTTAGATTGTTATATTTGGATTAAAAATACTTCTGCGTGTCGTCTCCTTGGGAGCTTTTAGGAGGCAAAGCTCCCATTTCTTTTCTCAGTGGCAAGAAACATCTCATCTTTCCTTGTTGTGTATTTCTTTTTTTTTTTTTTTTTTTTTTTTTTTTTTTTTTTTTTTTTTTTTTTTGCTCCTTCCTTCATGGAAAAAGGGGTGGAGTTTTGTCATATAAACAATGTGTTTCCTTCTCAAAATAAATAAATAAATTCTTTTGAAAGAAAGAAGTTATTGGATGGACTAAAATTAATTAATTTTATTTTTTATTTTTCTCACCTTTTTTTAAATTATTCTCTGTGACCTTCTACAAGCGCTTAAAAGATTGTGCACTACCTATGCAGTGCCCAAGAAAACATCCATTTCATCTCTTCTCTTGTATGAACTAGAGAAATACTACAAAGTCACAGTAGTGTTGTTTGGTGATTTTTTTTTTTTTTTTTTTTTTTTAAAGTCACATTTGCTATGAGTTGAAGCACAAAGAAACAGATACCAAGGATATGGTCAAATAGACAAACAAGATCCAGACAGCATATTTCAGTATTTGCTCTCTTCTTACAACTTCCTCCTCTTTCCCAAGCTACTGTCATGTGTGCTTATGCTTCCGGCCATTTGTTTTCTCACTGTCAAAGCAAGTAGGATAATTTATATTGATCTGTTTTGCTTTAGTAAACCAGAAAGACATATGATAACTGTCACATTAAGCCGACTTGGTGATAATTAACTGCAATGTATTAATTTTACATTTACAATCTTCTGATCTCCTCTGACACCTGTAAAAATAAGACACTCTTTACTTGACATTAAAGTGACTCTTAGACCTACCGCTGATTCTGTCTGGCATGCTATCCCACTCTTTTTTCCATCACTCTTTTATTACCATAATTATTATGGGACTCGTCTCCTTGAGTAATGAATTGCAATCTTCCCTAGAAAGCAAGGGTTTAGTTGTTACAGAAGACACGCAGCATTCATAGTAATCTGTTCTTCTATGCCTGGATAAAGTTCAAGATCAGGATTCACACAGGAGTGTGAGCAGGTGTCACTCCTCTCTTGGTATCAGTCAGTTACTGCAATGCTCTACGTCCAGTTTGTTTTTTCATGATATAAAGCTGGACTCAATAACATCTTCCTCAAGTATTATAAATACCAATCCTGTATATTTAATAATTAAGAAATTTGAATAGGATTGAATATGATTTTATTTCTTCTGACCCCAGTGAGATCCAGGAGACGAACACTATTAAAATTTAAAACTGTAGATAGCAATCAATTAGTGGATTTGGGCTGACGTCATGGAAGGAGCATTAGAATCAGATGGCTCATTTACATATATGATGATTTATATAGCTAATCTTTCTGAACTTCTGCATTCTAGTAGGCTGGCACATGGGAATGAGACAAGCTTCCCGATTTTCACATCTACCGCCTTCAAAATTAGTAAGAATGACTTGCTTTTCTTGGGATAAAGGGTAGGAATTGCTTCTTTGTTTTCTTGGAGGGGGCCAGAAATGGTAGTTTTCTTTTCATTTCCCCTTTTACTCTGGGAGAAGATGCTCAAAGGAATTAGGTAACTTATAGTTGTCATGTAATATTTGATTTTCTATCATCACGTGATTGAAAGAATTTTTTATTTACATGAAACCTGGAGTGATTCTAAGGTTGCAAGATTTGCATATAAAGAGATGAGAAGACTGAGATCACCTGGCATTTCTGTCAGCCATACAGAAGCAGTCCCCAGATTTAAGAGCTTTAAGGCAAAATCACATTTGTCCACATTACATGATGTGGGAACAAATAAGAAACACAAGATTTTAATTATCTTTTACTGTTGCTCTAGAGCTGGGTGTCCTTTAGTTCCTAAATAGTTCACATTTGCCTATGTTTCAGGGTTTATTGATGTGTTTATTATTGTAAAAGGTTTTATAAGATAAACATTAGCTAAATAAATGACTTCTAAGCTTGGGAAAAAGTTCTGTATGTGTAAATGAACCCTAATAGAACCTCTGCTAATTGATGAAAAGCATGAGCACTCTTGGAGCTGTTTCAGTTCTAGGTAGTGTCATATCTCTGGTTTGGTGATAACATTCAAGTTATCATAGAATTGCTCAGGTTGGAAAAGACCTTAAAGATCATCGAGTCCAACTGTGACCTAAACATATTACCCTAACTCCAACAACCCTCTGCTAAATCTTCCTTTAGGAAAGAGACTAGTGGAACTGGATGAAGTGCATGTTATGTTACTATCATAAGCTGTATAAATGTTCCTTAACATCAAAATTTATCTGACCTCTCTTTTGAAGCTGTAAGTCCTGTCTAGCGATTAAAAAGTAGGTCAAGTGGAAACAGAATTATTTATCCTGGGAACTACTCGAACATAGTTCCTAACCAAGGTTATTTTACATGTTTGTTTTTATTCCAAGTCATGATATGCAAGTAATGTGAGTCTGACAACTGCTGGTTGAAAAGAATCATAGTCATTACTAAATACACTTTCCAAAAAGTGTGATGGTAACTCTCAGGTTTTTGAGCTGCTACAGCTGCTGTTCTGAAAACTAAAATCTCTAGAAATACCCCTAAAGGATAAAGACTTAATTCTGTACTACAGCTAAATCTTTCTTAATGGAGAAGAAGCTGTGAATAAACCGTTCCCATTATCTGCCATATAAGTTGATGTGATGCTGACAGAATTCAGAGCAGTGGAAGCTTATCCTGATCTATGGCAAGTCCATAGTAACACCAATGTGGTACAAGAGAATGATCCCAAATCTTTGTTTTTGTACTTCCAGTCTCATAAGGGTAGCAATATGACAGCTGACTGATGAAGGTGTAGGAAGTTACCAGACCAGTCCTAGTGCCCGCTGTTGGCAAAAGACTCAAGGGGAGAGGAGTGCCAACCATTTTACACTGGCTAGATGGGGTCTCTGTGCATGACCTCGGTTGCATGAAGAGGCTCGAACAAACAGAAATATCTGGCCAGCAAACAAAGTGGTTGGAGAGAAGCATATAACAGCTTGAAGGAGAGCATATGCAGGCAAGCATACAGATTTGTACTTTCACCAGAACAGAAATTTGTAGTCTAGTCAAAGTCTAACTAGAGGCCTCTGAATCTGGTGTTGGTTAATTTTTAAATGGAGTTAATTAATTGATGAAACTTTATTGTTGGATGGATTTTAATTATTTTCTGCTCTACTATTAGCAATTGCAATCTGCAGTAAAATGAATGACTACAAAAAAGACATAGATGAATTCCACTTCTAAAGTTCACCTATCCAGAAATTTGTTGTTTTTCCTTGTTCCTTAACCTATAAGAAAAAAAAAAAATCTACATTTTAAAAACTATGGCGAGTTTACAACATTAAAAATTTGAGTTTAATAAAATATTTTTTGTAAATAATTCAAAATAATTATATCAATCTTCCTTGGCTTTTCTCTTATCTTATTGCTATGATTTCAGTTCAATACCAAATACTGATTCTGTTCAGTACCAAAAGATGCCTTCTTAAGTGATTAGTTTTTAAAAAGTTTTTTTTTAGATGTTTACTTTCTAGATCTGATTCATTAGTAACAAAGGATTTAGTTTCAAACTTTTCCAATGGAGATATTAAGTCAGAACCAGGTAATGAGGTTATCAGTGAGGAAATTCCAGATTAGGAACTGCAGTATTTCCCTAATTTCAAGCCATCTGAGTGATCATTGATTTTTATTCCATAAAATAACCAGTTAATATTAACTTAAGCAAATTAAGGAAACTAGTGCATACCTTCTAAATAACAGAAAATGCTTATTTAGGTACTCCTGAGGGTATAGAATATACAATTTGAGAAATTTTAAAATTCCTTAAGTCTCTAGACAAAGTGACAAAGAGTAGTGATGACATCAGTTTTTACTATGGCCGTTGTTTAACAAAATACAGAGTTTTGTCACTTGGTGCATTAATACTTCCTTGGAGATTGTATCTGTATTCTCTCTTGTCAGAAACTAAGTAGATCATTCTTTTTTAGAGGTTTTTTATGCAGAAGGAAGGCAATATATATAATTAAATGTACATACTGGTTTCTGGTCTCAGAATCAACTATCCTATTTAAATGACTACTAAATAGTAGTCATTTTTGCTTACAAAACTTGACTGATCTTTTCTGCTCCTTAATATACAATTATGGATTTTCTAGAAATTGAAATAGTGATTTGATTTTAAAGTAAATAATTTCAGTGAGAAATACAGTTCTATGTAAAACTTTTGCATAAAGAACTTTTTTGCAACTAGAACATTCAGTAAAGTGAAAATTTAGACAGTGATTTTTAATTGGAGCAGTAAAAGGTGATTGATGTAGAAGTGCTTCTAAAAGATAAGATGAAGGCTTATCTTATCAAGATCCTGAGCTCAGGAAAAGACACTGGTCCCCAATTACATGAAGTCTGAGTTTTCCCATCCTAGTATACTAACGGTTACCCTGGACCCTTCTTTTCACTCTGAGCAGTAGAAATATTTCTTCCACTGTTTGTAATCATTGCCTACCTGTATTTTATTTGAGGGAATCTATAAATCTTTGAGACTGTTTTTGTACCCAAGCTTTTCACTGACTGTTGATAAGTTGTCAGAAAACAGATTATTAAGTTCTACTTAATTGTAGCTTTTCTCAGTTTAGATATATTACCAAAGGGGGGGGTGGGGGGGGGGGAAAAGGAAAAATATTAAAAAAAAAAGGGAAAAATTTTTGAGCACGGCAACAGTTTGCTAAAAAGCAAAAAACAAAAAACAAACAAACA
>NW_024884475.1:25823250-25844158 GCF_019232065.1 Centrocercus urophasianus | reverse complement strand
CCCCCCTCCCCCCCCAAAAAAACCACCAAAAACTGAAAAATAATTAATTCAGCATTAAAAATAGAAAAACGGTTTTAGATCAAGATTTATCAGATCTTCTCAGCATGCCTATTCAAACGCATACCTGAACGGCTGGAGAGCTGACAGTGTTCTGAAAGACCTTGTCAAATATTCATCATGAATGTTTGGCAGAACTGAAAACGTGATTCATATGGTGCCAGATGTACTTTATCTTCTGCAATAAAAAATAAAAATAAGAATTAAAAAAAGCTTCAGAAATATTGTTCAGGGGGAAAATACGTGGATGAGGGGAAAAGTGATTTATTGTCTTGAAAATAAAGATGAGCTATTTTGTGTTTGGAAAACTGACATCTAGACTCACTCCAATTGGTTTGTCAGATAGTACCAAAACCAGAAAGATATCAATAGATACTTTTTTCAGAAATTGTATGTTGCATGCTCCTCTACAGTAAGTTTTCCAGCTTATACAGAAGTTTCCTGTCTATTACAGCCCATTGCAAAAGAGTCAGCCATGATAGAACTTCTTATGTTTTGTGAGTGCATGGAACAAAAAGATAGCTATCTTAATTCATAATGGTTTAATCCCCAGGTTTGGGATCAGTATGAAAAAATATATTTTTGTACTACAGAAGAGACAAGTTGCTCCTAAATATGCTCGCTCTTTGTTGATAATGTATTCCTCATTAATAACTAAGGCATTGTACTCGTTTAGTATCTAGCTGTACTGCTCCTGTTCAGAAAAGCTACGGTGCTAATTATTTTGCCCTACTCAGAGACAAAATATCTGAACTTTGACTATGTTATAGAAGGAAGCTAATGTGGCAGGGATTTTTTCTTTCCTTTTTCAGTAAATGAATGTTAGATGTGGTCTGTGTTACTACACAGAACTATTTGCTCAAGTATCCAGTATCCTTGGTCTTTCCTCCCACACTTTGAAAGCATACAAAAAGGGTATTTTGTGTCAACATGCCCATAATGAATCTCTCATGGTTGTCACTTGAAATTCTGGGCCTATTTATATATTTAAATCTCTTTCCTGTTAAAATACTCTTAAAAGTTTCAAAAATTTGGATATTCTGGCTTCAGTCAAATAAAACTTTTCATTTGATCATAAACTTTAAGTTTTGATTTCTGCTATTTTGTTTCTAATCAGAAGACAGTCCTCCACCTAACTTTTAATAAAAATCAAAGGAAATTGTTATCTAATCCAGTGCTGCATGTAATTACTTACATTTGTGCAGAGCAACTGCAAATTGAAATAAAAATATCCCATCAATACAGTCATTTATGTGTACTTTACATTCATATTTGCAGACAGCGTATTTAAATGGGATCAGTTGCAAAACAGCAAGAGTGCATACAGTAATATTAGGTATGACATTTGAGGTAATCTCTTCTAGGGTAAAATCCTGCTTTTTAGTGTAAATATATATATATATAAAAGTCTATGGTATGTTTCAGCAATGAGCTGGTAGGCAAGTCGTGCCTGGTTACCTTTCCAGAGGGATTTCCTCCCCCAGCTGCTAAGGGCAGATTAAAAAAAAAAAAGAAGTCTGACGTTAAGGGAGTATTGGTATCAGTGAGGGGATGTAAAAAGATTATATGCCAGGGCTTTTGGTTTTGGGTGGGAAAGGGCTTTATGGTTTGTTTGTTTGTTTCTTTTTTTTTTTTTTTTTTTTTTTTGGTTTTGTTTTGTTTGTTTTTAAATGACCCAATCTTGTAGAAATTGTTAGTCAAGTTCTACAGCTTGTGAGAAATGAGAAATAGTGTGAAGTTACAGTGAACCCATCTGGCCAAGCAAGAAAATCTGGCTTAGTTGTTCTATTGCCAGAAATGTTAAATCACTTCCTGGGAATGCAATTCATTTGGACCATATGGAACTCGTTGGAAGGAGGTCCCAAGTGAATTCAAAAGTGTACTGGAGATGGGAGTACTTCTCATAAGTAACAACCATGTTTTCCCACTGGACAGCATGTAAGCAAGTATATGTAGCTGTACTAACAACAAAATTAAGCCAATAACAGTACTGCCTGTGATGATGTTGAGCAAGCCTTCCTTACTGTTTACATTATTTAAAAGTTACAAGAAATGCTATGTTCATTTATGGTTTCGTTCTCAGCTTTTAAGTAACAAAAGAGTGTTCTGACAATTTTTAGCTCATTTTATTTCTTTGCCAAGAATAAAAAAAGCAAAGCATCTTGATTCAGTAGATTTACACTCTATTTAGAAAACACACATAATTGAAAGTACTTTGTGGATAAAGATTTATAAAAATCTGGACCTTTATTTTTACTGAATTTTTTAATAAAGGAAGATTTACCATTTTTCTCTAAGCTAAGCAAATCTAAATCTTTGACTAAAAAAAGCCTTAAATCTAAATCTTTGACTAAAACAATGACACGAATTCTTAAATTCTAAAGAATTACTGAGCAAAACTTGCTTATTTATAGTCTTGACTTAAGAAGAAAATTTTTCATCTTTCATAACTATTTTAATGGATTCAGAATTTATAAGTTTACCACTATACCATGTTCTAAGACAAACAATCCTGTTACTTGCAGTCTTTATGATTGAAAGGATAATGATATATATTTCTTTGAAAAAAAATTGCTTTCTATTTTGTTGTAAGGAAAACATTTTACTTTCATTACTTTTGCTGCTGCAGTAAATTTTTTAGAGGCTTTTTTCGTTAGTGTTGGTGGTTTTCTTGGTTGGTTCGTTTTTTTATTTGTATTCACAAGAATTTGAGAATATATTTGGATCCTGGAAAATATTGCATTATGTGCTGTGTACAAATAAGTAACTCACTTCTTTGGTCAGTAAGACCAAATCAGAGCAAAAAGTTTTGCTGACTTTCCAGTATTCAAGAGAGATGGTAAACAGGAAGGAAATCAACTTTTTCAATTGTAGATAGTGATAGAAGGGGCAATGGTTTTAAACTAAAGGTGGAAACACTTAGAATAAATGTTAGGGGAAAGTTTTTCACTGAAAATATGGTATGGTGCTGAAACAGGCTGTCCAGAGATGCTGTGGATGCACCATCCCTGGAATAGTTAAAATTCCAGGCTGGGCAATCTGATCTAATATGCATGTAGTGCATGGCAATACTGCCTGTGACAAGGAGGTTGGA
This sequence comes from Centrocercus urophasianus, assembly GCF_019232065.1. Classification (NCBI taxonomy): domain Eukaryota; kingdom Metazoa; phylum Chordata; class Aves; order Galliformes; family Phasianidae; genus Centrocercus; species Centrocercus urophasianus. Next base: position 25,841,007 of record NW_024884475.1, on the reverse strand, counting down.
ACTTGATGATCCTTGAGATCACCCAACCTTCCAACTCAAACCATTCTATGAGTTCTGACTTTAAAAGCACATAGAGCACTTGGAACCATGTTTGGCCCGGCCCGCCCCCCCCCGCCCCCCCCAGGAGGAAAGAGGGACAAATCTGATATCAAGAAGAAAAATGAGGCAACAATACATTTTTATGTATGTAATGCATTGTTGTGGACCTGGAGTAGTGAAAAATTGAAGTTATAAATACTGTACTATACTGTGCTGTATACTGTACTGTACCACTGGGCCACTGTATGAGGTCCTTCTCATAATTATTTTCTGGAAACATAGTTTGCAATGCTACCATTTTGAATATATTTCTTTATATTCCAGTGTTCTAGTCCTAGTATTTTTTTTTCTGTCCATCCATATGACTCCATTTTAAAATTCTTGCTTTTGTTACCTTGTGTTCCATATTGGTCTCCATACCATCAGTCTTAATAGATTGCTACAAGTTTACTGCAGTTAACATAGGAATCACTTTCATGTGCAAACCTCAGTTTTTACATTACCTGCAACTTTGTGTTTCTTCATTCTAAGTAACAGAAACACTGATTTTGTGACAGACGCAATTGTCCTGAGGCGTGATAGTTCTGCATATTTCCAGGTACGACTTATCTGGGCTGCACTCACTTAAAATCTATATCAACTCCTAGGCCTACCATCTAACTAATTTACCATAATATATTTTTGGCTGTAAATCAAATTGATTTGGGATTCATCAATTAAAAACAAACAAACAAAAAAAAAAAAAAACAACAACAAAAAAACCCAAACCAAAACAACAACAACAATAACCAGTGTTTGGAGGAAAAGTAACAACTGACAAGGTTAACAATGTTTTAAAATTGAAGTTTTCTACATGATAATATGAATAATGATGGCGATTATTACTTTATCTATTTTCTTTTTCTTTTTTTTTTTTTTGGCAATAGTAGTTCAGAAGCGCTCATTCAGATCAGAGACCCTGCCAGTGACTTGCATTACAGCTACCGGCAACGTTATTACAATCCAAGAAGTTTGTCTTAAAACTACCATAGAAATTACCTTTCTTGCTCATCACTCTTTCTTATCCTCCTGTAGTCCTATACCTGCTTCATCCAAGTCCACTGAATTAAAGCCTTTCATCCTGACCTTGAACATTTGACCTTTGAAAGGCCTCCCCAATCAATCTGTTGCCTCTTTCCATGACACAGCTTATGATTTCAGAGCTGACACTTCTTATTGTCACATCATGTCTCTGTGAAGTATTTATTACTGTATATTGTTTATGATTTTATTTTTCTAAATGTTATAAAACATTCTATAGAGCAGGACAGAACAGATCTTAAAACAAATTTTTTCAAAAACTGTTTCAAGAAGTCTGAAGTTAACTGTCTTGTGATTTCTGTCCATCACTCCCCCTTTTTTTTCCTCTGGTGTCGGGAGTAGAAAAATTTTACTGAATAAAATGCCATGAGCAAAAGTGTTGTAAAAATGCATAGGTCTCCTTGAAAGTAATGCCTTGTATTTATTTCCATAGAAAATTCAACGAAGATCACAATAACATTATTTGATACAGCAAATTCTCAGCTACAAAGCATTACTTTTTAACATAGATACCACCACTAGCCATGCATTTTCACCAGCAATGAAAGAGCCTGTGTGTCATACCCATAAAAATCTGCATGGCCGTCTGGAATGTAGCTTGTCTTTCACATCATTGTCATCTCTGCTGAAGCCCTCAACCTCACTATGCTGACATCCACTGTTTGGGCTCCATAACCATTCAATAAGCATCAGTGAATGTCAACGGGTGCCATTTTTTCCATATGTAGGAATTGCATGATACATCTTTACTCCATATGCACTTCCATGTCAGGCTCCATTTTACAGGCTGCCCCTCAGCTGCCATCTGTCACACAGCTACAAAACGTAACAGAATATTGGAGGAAGATTCAACCTCTACTGCTGTACCACTAGCACCCACTTCTGACATCGTGGGCCAACACAGCAAATTAGGAGGCATTACTTTCACGGCAACATTCATAATACCTTGATTCCCATGGCAGTTCCGTATACATTGCACACCCAATCCCATACTTCATCTGGCCTTTCTTACTTTAATCACAGTTGTGCATTCTTTAATTGTTTGCATGTGTACCATATAAATTCCATTGTGCTATTAATTCAGCCTACAAACTATTTAATTTAAGAAAAATATGGTATGCTTTTCTTTTAACATCAAAAAAGTATAATGTCAAAAACAATTACAGCAATGTGAGAATATTTCTATTACTTTCCTTTGGAAAGATATAGAAAACAAAAGATAAATTAATAAAGAAGAAGAAATAAAAGATAAAAGAAATCAGCATGCTTTGCAAGTAAGTTTGAGCCCAAGCCCTGATTTCATTAATTCAATGGTAGAATTATTCTAGACTTCTTAAGTCGAAAGGTGTGTTTTATCTCATCTTCAGCTACAGTTTTCTATCTGCACTCCTTCAGATCTATTCAGTATTCTGGAATTTTGTGGGCATGCTTGCTAGGATGATTATTTCACAATGAAATCCCTGGAATATTGTGTTAACTCCATCTCCTCCCTTCTGTCCTCATCCTTTATTTATTTATTTTGTAAGCAGTTATTAGTTTAATAATGGAAAGTCATTCAAATGGCAACCGTATGTTTCTACATGTTTCTCACACTGAGACCTCTGTTTTTTTCAGACTTTCTGGACACTCATAAATTCTACATTAATATTTTATAATGTTTTCCCTAAATTCCTTATTTTTTTTTAACAGTGGCATTTTTTTTTCTTCTTCTTTCTTCTCTCCAGGCTATGCCAGTTATCTCAGAAAAGGAGAAGGCTGGTGAGTAAATTATTTCTTAATATCCTTGTATTTTCTTTCTGAAATATATCATTTTTTAACTAGCTGGGAAAATAATGTCTTTATCCATGGGATTTTGAATGTACAGGTTTAGAGATCTGTTAGATGTGTGTTATTTATTGTTTCCTGAGTGGGGCATTTCTCTTTCTGAAAAGTGTTCAGATTTCTGTGAAATATCACAGAGATGTCGTCTGTGTTTGATGCTATCTTGCAAAGCACCTTATTGAATTGCAGCTATACCTTACATGTCATTCATATTATAGATGCTATTCTGACTTATTTGGTGTCTTGATTAGCAAACACAGATGCCAATGTGTTGGTTCAAGTTAGTGGGATTGGATGATTTAGTTTGAACTTTGCTATCTGTCTGTAAGTATGGCATGAAATTCTGTTTTTCTGAAGTACTTCACTGGAGGTAAGAATTTTTATTTTGGCAAAATTTTTCACAGTATTAAAAGGCCAGTTTTCTACTGTTGTATGTTATATTTATTCTGCGAACACTGTACTTTGGTGTTGATATGTGAAACATATTAGCGAGCTTAGTGAAAAGTAAAAGCTGGCATTTTTGAATGGATGTGGTGTTGTGATGGACACTCAAGAATGCTCCAGCTTCTATCGTCCTCTGTAGCTTCTGTTGGTTTCTTCACCATGCATTTTAATTGATGATTTGCAATTGGAGTCTCAGCATTACCTCAAAATATTCAAATACCACCCAACATTCTCGGGTTATCTATTATTTTTGTTGATTATGTTTTCTTGTGTTATCCTGGTTCATGTAATTTATTTTATTTGGCTTATAAAATGGAAGGAATAGGTTAAAGAAAGTTTTGGAGACAATTTCACTGTAAAAGCTATGGAGCTGTCTGATTGGGAAGCTGCTGATTTAGCTGTTGAATTTCATAAATAGTTCTGAAACCATGATCAATGTTTAAGAATCATTTTCTATGTAGATTTCACAGATGGTATTATATTTTTACCTCACTGACAAAATGTTTTTGTTATACTGAACATTGCAAACAAATAGAACATAATGTCATATGGAATCAGCTTGCTGACATTTCCCTGTACTTGAGCACAAACTGGACTTTGAATGGAAATGTAACTGTGTGTGTTTGGTTTTTTTTAAATCAGTTTTGGATTTTCCCCCCGACCCTTTGCAGCTCAGGAGTTATGAGGTTATGATGTTTTTTGGAAATATTGAGCATGCATTAGAGAAGTAATTATTTAGATCAGATTTATCGACTGAAATCACATGTCTAGTGGTAGCTCTTATACTATTTTTGTCAAATGCAATCAGATCAACACTCAAATGTTCATTTCTCATGTTTTGTGATCTAAATAGTCTTTGATCACTGCTGCTTGTAGTTCACCAGATAAATGACATTACACAGAACTCACAAAAGACCAAGCCATAAGTAAGGTGTGAAGACATTCACAAAATAGTGACGTATTTGCATTTCTCCTGTAAGAGAACAAAACAAGTACTTTTTTTGATATTTGAAAACATGAGCACTTGAACTCTTTTTAGTTTATATTATTACAAACTAACCAAAGGAAATTGCAGAACAAAAAGAAAAGGCTGGTTTATTTCACTATTGACAATGCAAAGACCTCAAAGGTAATGAAATTGGATTGTGTTTTATTATTATTGGTTTTAAAGTGCATCCAAAATGTCAAGTTGAACATCATCTCTGATTTTGAGGATTTAATGTAGATAGGAATTATTTGTTTCCTCTTTCCTACCTAATATGGTTTGGTTTCATCTAGGAATGGAATGAGAAATTCAAAGAAGTAAAATGCTGCTATCTCAGTGTTTCTGGTTCCGAAATTCTAGATATACAAATGAATACATGTTTTCACAAGGCTTCCTATTCTATCAATTTCAGATGGTTTTGAATGCTTTTCTAATAGGCAGCCAATCTTAGACCCTTAAGTGGACCAAGCTGCTTAAGCAACTTACTTCACACATTATTTTTAATCCTTGAAATAAAGTATTTCCTCAATACTATGCATTTTTCACCCTACACTAAATTTAGACTACATCAAATGCAAATTTTCAGGTGGAAAAAAAAAACCACCAAACCTCAAAAACCAACAACTTTGCTACTTTTGTCAATTAGTAATTCAAGAGTTGCATGACTTAACTGGCATTTTTTTCCCCCATGGAAAGTGCAGTAAAATCTGCAATTGCAGAATCCCCTTGGCGAAAATCTATAAATGACTAGTGTATTGAGCAGAACATCAGTCATGCCTGATGTTATTGCTCAAGTTGTGTGAATCAGGGCATTGCAAATGATGTACATCAGATATTTTTCAGAAAGACTTCTTAAAAAAGCATCAACGTTATAACAACTCTGGCAATGGTGGAAAAAAAATCAATCTTTCAAAACAACTCTGTTAAAGTAGAAGATCAAGCAACAAGCACAGTCAGGGAAAATGATGGCTCAAGCCAAAAGATGACTCAGGGCTAGGACTATTAGCACCTAAACCGAAGCTGTGGGCCAGCAACGAGGTTCAAAACACTGTTTCCTTCTGATGCATCTCTTTATTTTGGATGATTTATGTATTCCTACCTTTGCTTACCTTGTTTACAAATCACTGTTGTAATTTTTATTCTCAAAATCTGTTCATGAGCTATGATGAAATTTGAGAGAGGGAGGTTTCATTGCACCTGTTTATAATTAGAGTGTCTGTGTCAGTGGTAGTGGTCTTGCTTGATTTGTATCCTATAAAAATAATCATCATAGAAACCCTTGGTTCACCTGGCTGAATATCAGCATTTGTGTCACTGATGTGACTCACACTTTAAACCATATGAATGGTGTCTGTTGGTTCTACAGTAGCTGGATAGTCAGGATGGATCCTGCAACAGATATCAATATTCATTTACAGTAAATTACCATTGTGAGGCCCTATTCAAGGCTAAATTCATTTTCTGGAGCCATGTTACCAAAGGTGAACTGACTATACACGAACTGACTACACATATTGCCTTGTCTGTGTCTCTTTGTGGATCTACTTCATGATTTCCCAATTTATCCTCAAATATTTGAAGAGAATAATGAACTCTGTTGTGACTTACAAACATTACTGTTCTAACAGAGCCAGCAGGAGGAAAAGGATGAATACACACATCTGGTTAGAGACTGAACACAGCTTATTTCTCTTGAGGTGGTAAAGCTATGTGCTATCACATAAACAAGGCAGAAGGTTTAGTCTAGCCCTACATAAACATTAACACCATAGGTTCATAATATTCAGTATTATAACAAATTTTTCCTGCGAATAAAACAAGTGCCCTGCAGTATTCTGGTGGACTAGATTTTTAGCATATTAAAACAAAATAAGCTCTTTAAAGTCATTGAGTTTTAGCTCTTAAATATAAAATCGGATCAGTGTAAGAATGCAGAATATGTAAATTTCATAAAAGTGCAATTGACGCTACTCATTTCTAGCAGTAAAAAGTTTGCAGCAGAACAGCAAGACACTATTAGGGGTTTAACTGATCCTACCAATGTACACTTTCTTTTAAGATGTATTCTGGAAAAAGTGCACAGATTGTTCAGGTGAAAATCACCATGTGGATCCTTCACCTCTGCAATTCTAGTGCAGGGAGGCCTACCTTGACAAAAATAAAAGTATTGATCTTTGAGGTTAGTTAGAGCAGATTTGACAGCCCATTCCATGGTCAACAAGTAAGCAAGAGGACAAAGTATTAATCATCACCAAAGATGGCAGCCACATGAAATCTCTGTCCGATGTGAAGAGTTTGGAAGTTCACTGGCGCTAGTGTTTTAATATGGGCCTAGCAGTGAACAAGGTTCATTTATTTTTCTGCATCCCCTTTAAATTTCTGGTAATGATCCTCTTTAATATAGATCCGATGTCTTTCAGTGCTCATTTCCCTTTGATTTGCAAGGAAGAAAAATACACAGACGATAAAAGGGCCTTTAACTGCGGGGTGTTTCCTCTGGCAGACTCTAACTGCTGGTGTCAGGCAGCAGAGGACGCTTGGTGTTGACCACATAGTGAGCGGAGCTGCAGAGCATAGCGTGATGGAGTAATGACAAGACAGCTCAGGCCTGTCTGTGAGAACTCACAGCAGGAAGACCAGGGAAATTCAGTAGCAACACATTCACTGTCAGTAAACAAAGTGCGTAAAGGACCAACTGTTTGGCACACTAGTAGAGATATTTAATTTAACTAAAGCTCTAATGAAAAAGGAAAAATCTAAAATCTCAACTAGATTTTATAAACTACTTTATAAACTATGAGACTATTATACAAACTAGTTTATAAACTATGGGACTGATTTTACTCACAGCTGGCTGTGATTGAGAGCACAATTTTATTTTATATTTCTGTATCCTCCTATACACAGATGAAGTTTTTAACAGTATTGTTGTTTTATTTTTTTCCTAAGGTGCACAAAATTCTGTTATCAGCAGCACCCACTGGATGCTCTGTTTTCATAAATTCATTAAGGTCCATCTTTACATAACTTATTTCAAACCCAGATCAAACTTATTGGCCATGGGATGCCAGTTTTCATATGAAGAGGAGAGAAACACAAGTCAGCTGTCATAGTTATTAGTCTTCTGGCTAATTTACAGTATCTCCAGCTAATATTCTTAGAATAAAATGTGCAAAAGGATGTTTTTCCTTTTTGTATTTTGTATTTTTGTATGTATAATTTTGTATTATATCTGGTTTTAGTAGAACAATTTTTTATTAATTACTGTTTTTCTGAGACCTTACTATAAAGTACCTGTTCTCAGCTAAGTGATTCTATGATTCCACTTTATGATTCTATTCTATGATTCTATGATTATTCTTTTACTGTTGATGTTGAAACAGTTATATGAATTGTTCTAGCTGAATGTTTGTTTTCTAAATAAAAATGTCAGGTGAGCTTTCACGCTTCAATCTGTCATACTGAAAAACAGCTACAGAAATCCTGCCAGAATATGCATGGATGTCTGCCAAACTCTAAATGCCAAATGCCGATAGATATATTTCTACTCCACTGTCTCTTATTTCATTACTAGAAAAAGGTTAATGATACTAATGTATACAGAAAGTTGGCATTTCCTTCTCAGATTCTTCATCAATTTTAGTTGTTGGATTTTCTTTATTTTTCTATTTATAGCAAAATAGCAGGTGTCACGAACTTTTGAAGCTGATTTCTAGTGGTTTGTTAGTTGCCTGCTACTATAGTTGTTATGCTGAATCAATTACTTTACTTTTAAATCATGCGTAGGGTGTGCATGTGGATATAAGCACATGAACTTTAAAATGCATGTACCAAGTGTCCAAGAAACCAAAAACTCATTAATCTTAAGGTGTCATGGCAATTTCTATCATGTTTTGGAGGTAATTGTAGATCTGGGAACAGGTCTTCTCTATAAAAGTCATTTTAAACCATGCTAAAGGCAACGGAAACAGTGTGGGCCCTAAAACTCCTCAGGGTTGTCTGCTACATATTATTTTCTTGAATCATAAGGGCTGCAGTGTAGGCTCAGGTGGCATTATGGTACTTCAAGGGGGAACCAGCAGTGGCCTTATATTCCTGTTGATTTCTTTATCATTTTCCCAGGTTTTTTGCATGTGTTTTTTTTTTTAAAGATCAATCATATAACTATCTTATTCTAATCAAGATGTTTCCCCACTAAGAATAAAGAAAGGTAGTGAGTGATCACAAGCTGAGCGATTACTGCAGTCAGCCACCGTGCTAAATCTTTTAGCTGTCCTTTCGCTGTCCAATTCAGTGTATACATTGAATGCACATACTCTTTGTCATGGTGAGTTATTTTTCCTAGAAATTATGTAATTAGAAAAAAGAAAAACAACCGCAGTAATGATGTTGGAGACTTATTCATGTTTATTCATGAATACAAGTTTCATTACATTGATAGCCTGTAAGAATGTCCTAACACTTCATTGCCTATTACTTAAATACAGATGAACAAGGGACAACTCAGGGCAAATCTATTGAAAGGGACCTTTGGATGTCCATCATCCAACCTGACCACAGGACAGTAAGGTGGGAATCAGGCTGCTCAGGACCTTGTCCAATCTGGTATTGAAAATATCCAAGGATGGAGCCTGCTCCACTGCTGACATGAAGGTTTACTTTAAATCTGATCTGATCCTTTCTGGTTTCAGTTTGTGCCTGTTGTCTCTGGTACTCTTTATATGTACAGAGCGCTGGTTCCAATTTTGTACCTTCCTGCAAGGTTCTGGGGTTGCTGAGAGGTCCCTGTAGCTCTCCTCAGCCTGGACTCATGTAGCCTCAGTTCACTAGTTAAGACACTCAGCTGCTGACCAGCATTTTGGCCCTGAACTTGTTTCCTTTTAATGATGACTTTCTTATTTTAGGGAGATCCCCAAACTGGACTCAGGATTGCAGATATGTTTTAACAAGCACTGATGGGGATGATCTCTTCCTTCAATTTGCTGGCCCTATTCCTTTTGATACAGCTCAGGATGCTGCCACCTCTCTCTGCTGCCAGAGCATACTGCTGGTTCACATTCAACTTACAGTCTGCCAAGACCCCAGGGCCTTTTCCACAGGGCTGTTCTGCAGCAGTTTTTTATCACTTGCTTTTTCATCCTTCCAAACTGTAAAATCCCAACTTGCAAGCAAAAATACTGGGAGAAACAGTGTTTCATGATTGAGATCTCTTGTCGCAGTATAAAATACAACAGAAGAATTATGAATTTTCTACCTTCAGCAAATTCACTTGAATTTTATTTTAAACTAAAACATGAGCACATTACAATTTGGGTACCATCATGCAGACTGCAAATTGACATATACTGTACTTTGGTTAGTATAGTGTGTTTGATCCTAATTAAGTTGCTTCTGTATAGAGTTAGTTATCCATTACACAGTACTTTAATTTTATGTTATCCAGCTCAAATTGTGGTTTCTTATTCAATTGAACACTGAGAGAGTCCTTGGCTAAAAACAGCTTTTAAATCAAACAAAACAGCAACAATTTGCTCTTCCTTCCCCTTTTTTTTTTTGACTACAGTAATTATAACAGAGAAAGGTGATAGCTAATTAATCAAGTTATTTCTGGCCTTAATTTTGTTCTGACTGGTTTGTGTTGATTCATATGAAACATAAGCTAGTTCACTGCAACCTAACTGATGCTGACAAGTAATCATTAGGTCACTGTTTCCAAAACATGGATGTGACCGGTGATTTGGGAATCAAATGACCAGCTTGATTTTTCAGTGTCTGAAAACACTGTTCTGAACAGAGGCCCAGAAGCAAATTTTAAGATTAACCGTTGGCTACATTTTTGTAGTTATTTAGGCACATGAAGATGAAAAACAAGCTTTCTGTTATGGCACCTGTTATTGGACAACGATCTGCTGTAGAGGTTATCTGTGGGTATTAAAATCTGTACAAAGCACAGAGTTATGGAAGATAGCTAGTAACGTCTGAAAAATTGATAGGCTTTTATTTAGCTCTCTGAGTTACTAGACAACATTCAAAACATCCTTCAGATCATATTGTGCTCCCATTTGAAAATAGGACTTGAGATTCTGAGTTGTTTTAGAGTTGTTGAAGATGAATGTGAGAGCTGGACAATTTTAGAACATCTTTAATATGAAGATCTTAAAGCATTTAAGAAAGTTCAACAAAATAACTTTTACTTCTAGCATCATTTAAAGCTAAAGATCAAGAAATGCTTTCAGACCCAGATCACCTGGAACATTAACTTTGTTTACTCCACAAAGCCAGTACTGAATTATGCTGTTTATATTTTTTGGGATTTACATCCACACTTAAAACTCTTGTCTTATTAGAATAAAAGGTCAATTTCACAAGTCCTTAGGGAAAAGAAAGGGCTCTTTGATGCTGGATGAGAAGTCGTGCTTAATTACATTCCTCTGACATGCTGAAAACTCAGGTGAGAAACACCAAAAAGCACACCTTGGATTAGTCATGCCTGGGGATGAAGTGTTTTCCTGATGTGAAATTGTCCTGAGTAGGGCAGTGGTATATGGCTGCAGCAGCACAGGCTTTTTTTTTTTTTCTTCTTAAGAGTTGTTGATTCGTGAACTGAATGGCTTCTAGAACAGCAAGTGATGCCTGTGGGAATTACTCTATACAGATGTAGTACTATGGCCAGCCTAAGAAACTAGATCATTTATTGTCTATAAACTCAAAGACACCTTACACCTCATTAAAAGTATTTCCATTATCTTGTAGATTTTGAAATATTTTATGGCATCTAGTCATCAAATTTAGGTATTCTCATCATTTTTGCAAACACTCATGTAAATGTATATATTTTTTAATTTTTTTTTTTGCAAATATCAAGAAGTGGTAATAAATCAAATGGTGATTCTTTGGCATATGGTAAATACCACAGAACTGATGTATAATCACTTGTTTCACATGATTGCTGTACCACCATGTTCAATTTAATTTTGTGTTAATTATGTCTATTAGTAAATCTTCTCTTCATGATGTTTTAGGAAAGAATCAGGTGATGTCAGTGCAAGGATTAACTCACCTGAAGCCTTATCTCAGTTGTATTTTTTGAAATTAATTGAAATTACATGGTAAGGATAATAAAACACATTTAACTAATCAGATTATATTACTGTAAAATAAGTTTTAGCTTCAGGAAATTTTTCACCACATCATTTTAATAATTTTTAAGTTTCTAAGCTGCATAAAATTGTTGCTTAATTAGTGAGTACTACAATTAAACAGAGAATTGAAAACCAGTTCTCTCTACCACTGAAGTGATAGATATAATTTCCAAACACACTATAAATCTACAAGGAGTTATTCCTGCAGGTTACCATTGCAGTCACATACTTATGCTAACTTTGTAAATTTAAGTTTGTTAAATCCAGCTCTAAAAGGATTTATGTGAAAGGCTCTCTAACTAGCCTCTTTTAGTTCCATTACCTGGTATTAATTTCAAGTCCAATTTAAAGTGTATTCAATTGCACCTGCTGCTGCAATTATGCCTAAGAGAAGATATTTCATTAAAAAAAAAAAAAAAACACCAAAGTTCTCGCGAGGTACACCATCCCTCAGTGGCCACATGTAAACAGAATTGAAAGGTAAAATGGAAAGTAACCAGGGATTTTAATGCATACCAAAATACAGGCCCAGAATTTGAGAACAGTAGTCAAATCATCTGTTAAAAGGAAAGGAAAGAAATAAACAGACCACTCTTTTCTCAAGTTAGGTTGCCTAATTTACAGTGTCATCCTGAAATAAGTGTCTTTTCATGTTGCAAAAAGACTAAGATTTTTGTCAAGACTTTATCTGTGAATTTATTTAAGCAGAGCACTGTTTATTGAACAAAGATAATGTCTACATTAAAAAGATATTGCTCTTGTAGTTACCACGGGAGGGTCTCAAAGTGACGAAATTCCAAAATGTTCAGAATGGCAGGGGCTTATTTTGGCAGCATTGATTTTACTAGCTCTTTGAGTGGAATAAGACTTCTCATCCAAAAAAAACTATTTTTGTTTCTGCACAAGTGTATGTTTAGCCTGATTCTATCTCGCATTCATGCCTGATCTGGCAAAACATGGAAGTTTCTATGATGTTTAATTTTATTGGATATAATTTTGTCATTTTCAAGGCATGTGTGTCATATGTCATAAGAATATAAAACACTGTATGGGAACTGCTGTATCATGGCCTGAACCTCTGATTGATCACCTGAGGTGAGCAATGAGTCAGCTACAGGAGCACAGATGAAGGCAATTCACCTGTGCTGCTGGAAGGGGTGGAGCCTGGCTCCACCTCTCCTAGACCCATTTAAGAGTTGGCTACCAGTGGGAAAGGATCTCTTCTGGAGATCCCTTCCCTGGAGTTTTGCAGCGAGCCTAGGATGTGGGTAAGATTTCTGTTTATTCTCTTTTTGTTATTATAATCTGCTTTGCTAAACTCTCTTGTTTATTTCATAATTATAACATCTTTGTATTCATTGAGTATAGAAACACAAATACCACCAAAAGCCACACTAACAACTGTAAAGACATATGTATTACAGTTGCAGGCAAAACTTTGGTATCGTTTTGTTTTTGATGTGGAAGTATAGCTGATAGTTAGAAAAACTAGCTAAGAAAAAGTTCCTGTCTCAGAAGCTGCTACGTAACTTTTGCAGTACATTTCAAAGGCATTTCCAGAGAATGTATGACACCATAGATAAAGTGAGAGGAATTAGATACAGTTACTTTTTCCATAAAGCAAACCTAGATTAAAATCTTCAGCAGAGTAAGTTGTATTTAGTTATATTAAAAGACTGATGGATTTAAAAAAAAATAAAATAAAATGAAACTTAGTTCTTTTTTTTGCTGGAATAATCCTTATAGTTTATGCAAATTAAGCTAACTACTGATCCGTAGAAAGAGTTTCACATCTGGAAAGCCTTTGCTACATCTGTGTTGGGGTTTCATGCTTTTTGGTGCTTTATTCACTAGTTCCCATGACTCTAACTTAAACCTCTGTCTTATTTTCTTAACATAAAATTGACAAAAAAGACGGAAATGCCCTCATGCCACACAGCAGGATCTGAACAAGGCAGGATGTGGGCTTAAGACGTGCTGTTCTAGTTTTATCCCTGATCATCCAGTACTTCTCAAGACAAACCGTCTGAATGCTCTGGGAGACAGCATGGACCAGGGACCATTTGAAACCAGCAGTGGAAGGAGTTAGAACGATTCGCTATCATTGCATAATCTTGATCGAAAGGATCAATCACATTAATTTATTCTGAAATCCTTTGTCTCTCACTGGTTTCTTCAGTGTTCATCCTTGCTGGAAGGACTCAAATATGAAATTATGAAGCAAATCACTTTCTCAGTTGTTAAAGTAACAACCTTAGCCTAGTTTCTTCTGGATAAGGTTGGGGAAAAGCAATATACACCTGTCTTACATGGTTAATTGGCCCACTAAGCATTTACCACAACTATTTGTACTGCTTTCACCTATTTTTTTCCTTCGCTTTCCTTCTTTATGACTAATAATCTCCCAATTTATTTCAAGTTTTACTAATAAGGAGATTCTGGTAATTAATTATTTTGGTTACAAATGCGCCCAGTGACTCTGCACTTTTTCCACTTAGTTATTTAGACATCATCCAACAGTAATTAATGCAGGAGAAAAACGGAAAGACAGACAAAAAAATTAGCTGTCCAGCTACTCCATTATGAATATAGCCGAGGCATGAGATATTAATGACTTTCAGATGCTTTGATGCTTCCTTAAATTCCACAGCTAGGCAACCTCTGGGCATAGTCGTAGAGCAGAGGTGTGGCAGACCGTGCTCTGTTAGACAAGAAGGGCTAGGCCCAGACCGTTCTCCCTGGGGAGCTGTTCTTTATGCTTTGCATAGCAGCTTTTTGTACCAGGTGTTGCTTCCTCAGAGCTCCTCCTTCTCTTGGTCCAGCCTTTGGTGTAGGCAGAACTATGCCAAGCCACTACTAACATTTTGCTGCTAATGTATCAAGAACAAATATACTTTGTATAGTCCTCCAAGTTGTTAGTAAGGGTAAATGGAAGTCACTGTAGCTATAACTGTAACATGAACATCAAGTTATCTATACGCATGCTTACTTCATAGGCAACCTAGATACAAACTAATGGAACTGAAGGAAACCTCATACCTATGTGACAGTACAAAGAACCTCAGAAGCTAGGTTCCACAGTAAGCAGGACTGGTTTTCTCTTGAATTAACATCACAAACCTATCCAAGGTGAGCAAGCATTGCCCTACTGATGTACTCACACATCAGGAGACGGGATTTGCTTTCATTCCTAATAGACTTTGAACAGCAAAAAGTACTGGGCTGATAGGGAGCAACAGATTTCATTGATTCAGTCAAGTGAACTCAATACTTGCCTAATACTTTCCTGAGCCTGCAGCCATTAGACACTTGCTGATCAGTAAAAAAAGCACTTGAAGAAATGAGGGAAGTGTGATATTGAGCAACTCTGTTTTATGGTGTAAAACAAATTTCAGAGTACACTTTTAGCATAGAAATATGGGATGTACTCTTTCCTATGTAAATCTTCCTTTACAATTTTTAAAATATTTCAGTGTTTTAAGGAACTACAGTGTTTAGAAAGGTGTATTCCGGTCTTCATGCTAAAGAAACTGATCACCAAATCTTGCCTTCGTTCCAAGATACAGTTTAATTCTCCTAAGGAACTTTTCAAATTTTTTTTAAAAGCTGAGCAGTTTTACATAGTGCGTGGATTTTTAAAATAGTATTTCTTTTTTCTTATTTTTGTGTTTGTCATATAATTAACTGATACAACACTCCTTTTCATGCACTGATTTTCTCACTGTTCTGATATGTAGTTCTGCCTCAAATCTTGTCATTTTTGTCTTGGATGCCGTAAGTTCTTACTGTGGGCCATTTTACGTTACTTGAATGGGGGAGTCTGTCCAGCGTTTTCCTATTCGCTAGCGTGATCAGCAAAATGTGATGACTCAATCCACAAGATGTCAAAGCAAGTCTATTTTGCTACCTGCTCCTCCTAAAACTTCCTTGACTCTTCTTCAATAATTAATTTCCTTCATTGTACCTTTTAGATAAATTTCATTTCTTAAGCCTTTTCCTCATAAATAGGAAGGAAATATCATTCTTGCAAAGCTATTTCTCAAACTACCCACACCACAGGAGCTGACCAAAAAGCAATTACAATCTGTCATCAAACTGCCTTATTCAGTAGCACCTACAGCACCAACAAGCCATGTGCATATTCCTCTGTTAGCATATATACTAGCTAGTAAATTATACTGTTTCTTGTAAACTGCGTGTCTTAGTGCTACATACTTGCATCCCTCGTCTTTCTTGTTTGTGTGCTTTTAGGGCATTTTTTTCTTATTCTTTTAAAGAGTTTGTTCCCAAACAACCAGGAGAATGTGATCAATTGTCTCATATTTTGTAAAGAAAAGCTATCCAATTGCAGAACAAAGCAGGCCTTCAATGGGAATTGAGTACTTTCACCATACTCTTATTGTGTTTATACATCATTTTTTATTTCCTAAAATTACAACAGTCAGCTGTCATATGCTCAGCCATCTGCATGAGATCTACCTGCCTGAAATATTGAGAGAGTAGTGTGAATCCCTAGAAATTTTAGAGGTTGTTTAGCTGCAGACCTTGGGTGGATTTATGTTCAAATACATTATGTCAGTTTTTAAAGGTGATTTATAGCCCGGCTTACAGGTAATAAAAAATTCCTGTGTTTCATTATGTACGAATCTGCTATGCTTGCAAAAATTATCTCTTTCGTTATGTATTCTGTTGGCCAGCTTGTGATCCATAGTTGCAAAATTAGATTGAAGGCTGGAATTGCTTTGTATTGGAGGTGAGCCTTTGTTGCTGCATCAAGCCTCCTAAGTTGTTGTTCTCTGCCTTCCAAAATCTAAGGGTTTGCTGCAAACTGGATCACTAAAATCATTCACACCAAGTCCATCTATTTTTTAAACTATGCTGTTTTAGTGTGCTGGCTTTCACTGAACTGTGCAAATGGTTGCCTCATTGCAAAGTGAGAGAGCGAAGTGCAATAACGGACATGGCCAAAAAAAAAACTACAATGAAAGAAGTGAGACACAACTTGCAACAGCTTTCTGCTCCTAGTGTCTTAAGAAATAAATCTCTTATGAAGACTGCACAACATGCAAAAAGGCATAGAGAATTTGGCGTAGAAAAATGCACTTAAATGCTAAGAAGGTGTAATTCTGACTGACCTAGAATTAAGTCTTAAGATAGCCATATAGTTAGTCAAAAGCTGCTACAACAGGTTTTGATATTTAAGAGCAACTATGGACTCTCTACAGAGATTGAGACTGTTACAGACCATCCATTTACAGACTAAGCAGCTAACTTTTCCACCTCTGTGTTTGCTGTGGTTGCACGCTCATGAGATATCCTCCACGTAGCCATCCCTATCTAGATTTCCCTGATACAAGGCACACGACTCACCTCATTTCTACCTCTATTTGGGACTCTCTCAGCTGTGCAACGTCCATTGCACGATTACCCTGAACTTTCCTGACTGGACTAAATTTTCTTTAGAGCATTTAGCATTTTCAAAAATATGTCACATAAGCTCTATGCAAATCATATATTTACATAGACTGTTGATACATTACCACGATTTAGTCCTTCCTCTTCTTGCTAAGGCTCTCTGTTCCTAACATCTTTGTTTTCCTGCTAGGAGTATCAAGATCATGTAACCTCAGTGAAGAAGGAGCCCTGCTTATAACTATAAGGGTAGCACATGTATACTGTAACGCAGAACACCATTTTCAGTTATCTTTTTTTTTTTGTCAAAGAGGAATCCAGCATGTCGGTTTTTAGGCAAGGGCCAGCAGAATTCACCTAAAGTCATTACAAGCTTGCTAGATTTTGTGGGCATACACAATTCCAGAGTCTTCCTGCACGTTCTATTCCCACTATTGTTTCTGAGAGCTCCTTTTATGGAATGATTTTCATTGATAAACAGAATAGTGCAACTTCAAATATGTCCACGATTCTCACTGCATTACACACATTAATTCTTACCTTTACACATGGGCAACAGTATGAAAGTTAGAAAAAATCCCTTCTCTATAAAATGACACAAAACCATCTAATTTTCTGTGGAACATAAAACATTGCAACAAACATGAGTATAGACATAAAAAGTGAATAGGACATTGTATGGAAGGATTTTAAGGAATTATGATAGTCAGAAAGCAGGAGATAACCCAGAATTTCTTGTTAAAATAGTAAAGATATAGTATGACATATATTTAAGTTTACTTTGCATTGCCTCTTAGAAAAAAAGGACATGGCTGCTCAGGGTCAAAATATATA